>NC_090930.1:1182525616-1182826878 GCF_040938575.1 Ambystoma mexicanum
AGACTATTACAAACTTTCTGCAGAAGCTGCAATGGAATTACACAGAGTATTGAAACAAATGAAAATGCAACTAATAGATGAAGTGAGCATGGTCTCCAACCTGATGTTAGCTTTCATTCACCTCAGATTACAAAAAGTACTCAAAACAGACTATGAAGAGCTCTTTGCAGGAAAACACATTATTGTTTTTGGAGATCTGCTTCAATTAACACCAGTAAAAGGTGAACCTATTTTTAAAACATTAGGGCACAAACTCTGCCGTAAAACTGTTGGCAGCATTGGAAATGTCAACCTTTGGCAACATTTCCAATACAGAGAATTAACAGAAAACATGCGCCAATCTGCAGATCTAACATGCCAACATTTTAAAAAGTTTGAGAGTTGGTATACTTTCTAAAGAAGCAGAAGCAACATTGAAAACCCGGCACATTAATGCACTTTATGGCGATAATGCATGTGCTACAGATGTTCTGGAACAATTAGCCCACAAAAATGTCAATTGTATGGCCTTAATGCCAACTCTTGCAAGCTGTCTCAAATTCAATGAAATAATGTTAAGTAAAGAAATGCAACCAATAATGGAAATTAGCGCCACAGACAAACTAGATGTACATGGTATGACACTACCCATGTGTGACCAAGCCACAACAAGGCTAAATAATTTAGAAAAATCAATCTCAAACACAGCAGGCTTAGAAAAGATGTTAAAATTATCCTTAAATTGCAGAGTAATGCTTAAACGTAACCTTGACGTGGACCAAGGACTAGTTAATGGGGCACTGGGTACAGTTGTTGGCTTTCAAACATACCCACTTGACAACAAAATTCAGTTTGTCAATATACTCTTTGACAAGAAACGGATAGGACGCTCAACAGCTAGATTCCTTCTCTTCAAAGATATGTATGTACGCAGAGAACAATTTTCTCTAACTCTTGCATACGCAGTCACGATTCATAAATCACAAGGTCTTACCCTAGACAAAGCAATGATAGATATTGGTAACACAGTCTTTAAAGAAGGCATGAGCTACGTAGCACTATCACGCTTACGTACACTTGACGGTCTATTTCTAATCAACTTTGATGCAATTAAAGTGAATGCTGATATTCCTTGCATTTTAGAATATAATAGACTTCGCTCACATACACTCTCCATCTAAACACATATTCTGTTCCACAAAAACTAAAACGTTGTAAAAGAAAACTAAATCAAACAGAAATGCAACAGGACATCACTGCAAATCCTCCAAAGAGAGTAAAAGAAACTAATACTTCATCAAGTACACAAACAAAAAAGAATCAATTAGAGAAAGTAAACCAGGTACTTCTTTAAAGAAGGAAGACAAACTCCAAAAAAAGCAGTTAGATACAGAACTACCTGGACCATTTAAATTCTCAAATATAGTTGTTGTAAGTTGCTATGCAAATGTAACAATGAATATTCTATTTCAATTACCACCAATTGTTGACAACATTTACTTACACAGTACAGACCCTTTGTGTTTGCAAATGTTAGTACTTCACAGAAATGCAGCAAACAATCCTGACAACACATATAGTGTTTTTGGAATAAGACGACAATTGGACTACTGTGCTGGAATGGTGAAATTCACTATAAACTCACAGGAAGATCCACAAGAATTTCTAATGTACTTACTATTAGTACTGGAAAACAAAAACATACCTATAAATGAAATCTTCCAGATTTCATACATGTGGAAACATACATGCACTCTGTGCAACAATATGACACAAGAAGAAATTCCCAATGAACGCTTCATATATATATATCAATACCAAATTGTGAATCCATTACATTTCAGCAACTTGTACAAAATGCAAACCATGGTAGATTATGCTCTACCTGCAATTCAGATAATCGCTCCACGTTAGTAATACAAACACATAGTAAATACGTAATACTAATGCTTCTACGTTACAATGCAGATGGTACCAAAAACAACTGCAAGCTGACTGGATTCACACATAGTCAAATATCACTTGGTAAGAAAACCTTCACAACAATAGGTATAATCTACCACGCAGGAGCCACAACCAATTCAGGGCACTACACGGCATATATAAAAAAGAAATGTGGATGGTTTGAATGTAATGATAGTACCATTACTCTAAAGCAGAGATTACCAGCAATTCTTACAAACACTTATTTGATGTTCTTAAAACCAAAATTTGATAAATAAACTGTATTTAAACCTTTAAGTAAATTTGTGTTAAAAAAATATAAACTGTTAGAATACTCCAAAAGCTATCTAACAGCTCAAAGATTCTACAACAACTAATCAGATAAATGAATACCACTAAATTAGGCCAAAAAATACACAGTTAGAATACGCCAATTGGTATCTAACTGTCCCAAAATTTAACAATATCCAAATAGATAAATCAAAACCACTAAAATATATTAAAAAAATAGACAGTTAGAATACGCCAATTGGTATCTAACTGCTCCAAAATTTTATAATATCAAAACAAATGAAGAATCTGTTACTGCTCCAAAAAAAATACAACAAAGCAAAGTATAAAGCATTAGCCAGAAACAACAAGTGAACACTGAAAACAAACAAACAAATAAACTGTAGCATAACAGAAAAAGGTTTTTTTTTTAATCCAACATGGATTTTTTTTTCTCCCACAGACCCAATGATTTTAGCAACAAATACAGAAACTGAGCAAATTGCACAGTACTCTGATTTGTACTCTACTAAATATGAGGGTCGAAAAAAAATTAAAGTATATTGCTTATACAATGTAATAAGTCATTACAAAATACTAATACTAACATGCTATTTTCTTTTATCACAGAAATGAAGAAGAAAAACATGGACTCCCATTACTAGACCAAACAGTAAGTATACAATAATAAGGACAACCATAGCAGCATATCACATCCATAGTATCTAATACCTTTGTTCCTTATACATTTGTTTTTCACCCAAAGTTATAAGCAAATATGAATGTGATATGCTGAGGTGGTTGTTGCCAGGGCATAGAGTCTTGGGTGCATGGCCAAATGGCCATGCACCCAAGACTCTATGCCCTGGCAACAACCACCGCAGCATACCACATCCATAGAGTCAAACATTTCAACTATGATCTATGGGAAACTTTTAATGTCCGCGAACAATGTGAGTGTTCTTAGAACACTTTGAACTTGCCAGCGAACAATACGGACACCGTTTTCAGGATACCCCCTACGAACATTTCAGAACAACGCGATAGTTCTTAGAACACTTTCAACTTAAGAACGAACAATACGGACAGCGTCCTAAGGACACCCCCTACGAACATTCCAGGACACCGGGAGTGTTCTCAAAAACGTCTTCAGAACACCCCCATTTTGTTTATTTGTGAACATTTCAGGACACCGCGGGTGTTCTTAGAACACATTCAACTTGACAGAGAACAATACGGACAGCGTCCTCAGGACACCCCCTACGAACACTCCCCGGACACCGCAAGTGTTCTTAGAAGCGTCTTCAGAACACCACCATCTTGTTTATTTGCGAACATTTCAGGACACCGCGGGTGTTCTTAGAACACATTCAACTTGACAGAGAACAATACGGACAGCGTCCTCAGGACACCCCCTACGAACATTTCAGGACACCGGGAGTGTTCTCAAAAACGTCTTCAGAACACCCCCATTTTGTTTATTTGCGAACATTTCAGGACGCCGCGGGTGTTCTTAGAACACATTCAACTTGACAGAGAACAATACGGACAGTGCCTCAGGACACCCCCTACGAAGACTCCCCGGACACCGCGAGTGTTCTTAGAACAGTTTCACTTTGCTTGCGAACAAAACGGACACATATTGAGTCCTTAGAACACCCCCCAGTCAGTTTATTTAGAACATTTCAGAACACCTGTGATGTCCGCAAAAAAATCGAACACAAAAAGAACATCTAACACATAAAAAACACAACTTTCATCCTATCGCATACACTCCCACCCTCCCCAAACACTCCTACACACCAACACACTCTACAAAAAACACATTTTGAACAAAGTTTCACTGCGCTGTCCGCGGACGTCCGCGAATCCAAGATGGCGGGTGCTACCGAAAAATCTGACGCGCTTCACGCTCCACGCCGTCCAATCAGCGAATACGTTGCATGTCTGCTATTATCACGCAAGACGATTGGGCAAACAGGACACTGTCCGCGGAGCGAACAGGGAAGTGTGTCCGCGAACCGAACACAGATATCACTGATTTTTTTTTACCTACTTTTTTGGTCATTTTATAAAAAACTACTGGACGGATTTTCACCAAATTTGCAAAAGCACGCTTTTGGGACCAAGCCGCTGCTCCTGGTCCAAATTTGGTGGAAATCCGTCCAGCGGTTTGGGCTGTAGGCGCGAGCAAATTTTTTTTCCCATTCAGTCTATGGGAAAAAAAAAAGTTTTGGGACCCCCCCTATAACTTTGCCCCTCCTGGACGAATCCTCACCAAACTTTGCAGAAAGATTCAGAGTGACCCAAATACTTTTTTTGCAAAGTTTGGTGAGGATCCGTCCAGGGAGAGCGAAGTTATAAGCCACCCAAAAAGTGTTCTTCCTATGGAAAATGCAACTTAACCATAACTACATGGCCACTACTGTGGCCATGTAATATATAGATATATTTACATATATATATAACATTCATATAAGATGTATATACAATTTTTGGGGTTTCATCAAATTTATTAGGGTTCAATTAATTTTATAGGAGTTTGGGTACATTTTTTCAGTGCCATGGCCGAGTAGGAAAACCTGCCAGTGAGTGCCTCCCCTCTTCTCCTCTCTGTTTGGATTTCCCCGTTCTCCCTGTGCCTGCTCTCTTCCAGCCTCTTTTTGTAATAACATTTTTCTAGCCTGCTCCCTTCCAGCTTCGTTTATTTGCTTCCAGTGTTGTTTATTTATTTATTTCCCCCAGCAAAACCCCCATACCACCCCTGTTGAGCCTTCTTACACCCACCCAGATAAGTGCGGATAGGCCACACTGATCCACGTGGCTGGAAAACCTGACCAGCCTCAGAGACTACTCTCTGTACTGGAATCCAAGGAATTCCTTTTCCAGCATCAAGGCCGATTAGAAACACCTGCCGGTGAGTGCCTCCACTCTGCCCCTATCTACTTGGAATTCCGGATTCTCCCTGTCCTTGCTCCCTTCCAGCTTCATTTATTTATTTATTTTCCCCGCAAATTCCCCATGCCTCCCCTGTCCCGTGTCTCCCTCCAATCCCTCCACCCGCCCAAACCAGTGCTGATAGGCCTGAACCGACCTATATGGCTAGAACACCTAACCAGCCTTGGAGACTATACTCTATTCTGGAATCCAAGGAATTCCTTTTCCAGCGCCCAGGCTGAGTAGAAACACCTGCCAGTGACTGCTTCCCGTCTGCCACACTCCATTTGGATTTTTTCAATTCTCCCCGTGCCTGCTCCCTTGTAGCTTTATTTATTTCTTTATTCTCACCTGCTCCCTTCCATCTTTCTTTATTTATTTATTCTCACCGGCTCCCTTTCAGCTTCATTTATTTATTTATAATCCCCCATGCCTCCCCTGTTCCGCCTCCCTCCATCCAACCAGAGCAGTGCAGATAGGCCGGCACAGAGGACCATGGTCAGAACACTCACTTTAGGAACTTCCCCAGGGCAGCCTTGCCCTTGCAGCCGGGGAAGAGCCTAAGGGAAAGGACAGCTCCCCAGGGAAGCACCCATCCTGTATTAGCCTGTTTGCCCAAGGTGCCCCATTCAAGTCCCAAAACTGTCTGCAAAAACCTTCAGGTATGAGGCTACAGCTTTATTTGTGTTCCCTCTGATTTACGTAACAATGCAGTATTGTTAACGCTTTCCTTCAACTAACATCACTGATCCGTATAGCAACAGTTTGAATGCATGTGCATATGTAGAGTGCAACCACTGTACTAAACCTAGATGTATACTTAGACCCTAGGCACTGTCTTGGAGTTAGGCGCGTCCTAGCCTTTTGTATTGAATTTAGATGAATGTTGAGGGTAGCCAATGCATTGAATTTAGATGAATTTTGAGGATAGCAAATGTACTGAATGGAACAAGTTACTTATCTGTAACTCTTGTTCTCTAGCATGAGTCCTGCATGGATTCACATGCTCATGAATATTCCTTGTTGTCAGGCTGGGAATCTTCTGTAAATTTGAAGCATTTTTGCTAAAAAAAAACTGCTTGTCTCCTCTATAGCCTATCAGGATCACTTTGGGTCATACTGCCCAGGCCAATGATACTCGTCCTCCTACGCTCCACCCCTGGTGGCCATATTCAGATTTGGCTGTGCACGTAAAGTGGCAGTATAAACCAAGAAGATCCAAACAGGCAAAAGAGGGAGGATTCGCATCTGAATCCATGCAAGCCCCATGATGTAGAACAAGTGTACAGGTAAGTAACTTGTTCCTTCTCCAGCATGCAGGCTTGCAGGGATTCACATGCTCATAAATACGATTACACAGCAGTACATGTATACCACCATGGGAAGTGGTAGGGCTCAGAGAAGCAAGATACTTACCACTGGAACAGAGTCACCTCAAACAAAAGGTTGTGCAGCACTTCCTGGCTGACCTGGGACCCCTCCCTGGAATCCCTGTTGATGCAGTAGAATCTTGTGAAGGTGGGTGTACACGTTCATGTAACAGCCCGGCAGATGACGAGCAGGGGAACACTAGAGAGAAATGCTGTCGTAGCTGCAATGGCTCTGGTGGAATGGGCTCTCAGACAGCCTGGAAGCGGTCTGTTGGCCAGATTATGGCAATGCATGATAAAGCCGGAGAGCTGCATGGATATGGAAGCCTTAGACAGAGCCTCCCATGTCTCACAGGTCCAAAATTGACAAAAAGCTGAGAATGTTTTCAAAAGTCCTTCATGCATGCAACATAGAACTTCGGGGCATGCGCAATGTCTAGCAAATGCAACACTCTCTCAGCAGGTGGAAAATTTGCAAAGAAAACTTGCAGAACCAAAGGTTTGTTGAGATAAAAGTTAGACAGAACCTTAGGCAAGAAGGAAGGATGAGTTTGTAGAACTACCTTGTTGGCATGGAAGGACAAATACGGATGCTTACAGGAGAGAGCCTGTATTTCCCCAGCCTGCCTGGCCGAGGTGATGGCCACCAGGGAGGCAGTCTTCCATGACACCAACTTTAAAAGTGCTTGGTGCATTGGTTTAAACAGAGGCACCATCAGTTTAGACAGTACCATATTGAGCTCCCACATTGGTGCAGGAGCCTTCATTGTAGGGAATGTCCTGAAAAGGCCCTTAAGGAACTCCTTACCAAGCCAATGTGACCACAAGGAGAGTTTTCCTGGGTTCCGTGTATAAGGGGATATGGCAGCCAGGTGGGCATTGATCGAGGCATGGGCAACGCCAGTCTTGGCCAGCGAGAGAAGGTACAGAAGAAGCTGCGGAGCAGTGATGCAAAGCAGTGAAATCTTCCACGGATGACACCACACTTGTAGAGGGGGCCCTGGCTTTTGCTGGTATCTTCTTGCATTGCAAGGGCAGCGAATATTGTCCAAATTCCAAGGCTACAGGAGCCAAGCAGTTAGGTTCAGTGGCGCTGGGTCATGGTGCAGTATTGACCCTCTTTCTCTGGAGAGAAGGTCAGGAAGTGGAGGCAGCTTGATAGAGTACTAGATCTGCAAGGGCCACACCAGTGCAATGAGGATCATTTTGCAGAGGCACCATCTGCGTGTGTTAATCACTCGTAGTAACAGCGAAATTGGAGGGAAAGGGTACAGGAAGAGCCCCCACCCTCCAGATTTCTCGCCTGAGGATATCTGCTGGCAAAATTCCGACACTTGGCATTGGCAGCCGTAGTGAAGAAGTCAATCTGAGGGAGACCCCACTCACTGAAGAGATGCAACACTTGTGCTTGTTGAAGCTCCCATTCATGGCAGGACCACAGCTCCCTACTGAGAGAGTCTGCAAATGATGTATTGGATGAGATGTGATGAGAAATATGTGTTGAAGAATGGCACAGCGCTATAGAGATTGCGCTTCCAGGGAGAGCGCTAGTGAGCGTGCCCCGCCCTGTTTCCTGATTTAAAACATGGTAATGTGGTATTGTCCGTCAAGATCCTTATCACCTTTCCTTGGAGCTGAGGCTGAAAAGACTTGAGGGCCCAGAAGTCTGCGCATAGTTCCAGGACGTTGATGTGCAACTCCTTTTCCTCCGGGAGCTAGAGGCCTCTGCCGTGGAATGTATTGTGTAGGCTCCTCTGTGGGATACCCGACCGTCCAGAGAGGTGTCCGTCGTGACTGTAGCATGATATGGAGCGATCTGAAAGCGAGTGCCCTGTGAGAGATGTGGACAAACTGACCACCATTGGAGGGCTTCACCGAATGCCCAATTGAGGGCGGTCTTGCCAATGACTTGTTGCCACCTGGCATCTAAACGTTAAATAAATAAATAAATAAATAAAGTTGTAGCCTGCAGAAGGGGGGCCAGATGGATACAGGGAGACATCATCCCCAGCAGGGACTTGATGGACCGGACTGTTCCCATGGAAGCTAGCAACAGCCATTGACCTTTCCCAGGATTGCCTGCATCATCTCTTCTGAGGGAGTGGCTAGGCACAAGACTGTGTTGAGCCGGGTACACAAATACAGTTTATTCTGCAATGGCACTATGCAAGACTTTGGATAGTTGATTGAGAATCTGAACGAAGTCAGAAGTTGGATGGTCGCTGCGGAGTGCTGGGTTGCCAGCACACGGGAGCGGGACAGGATGGGCCAATCATCTAGATAAGGCTAGACGTGGATTCCTTTGTGGCGCAGGTGCACCGCCACTGGGGCCAAGTTTTTGGTGAACACCCTTGGGTCGATTTCAGGCTGAAGGGAGGGGCCTTGAAATGGTAATATCACCCCTGAACCACAAAACACAGGAACCTTTGGTGCTTGCAATGAATGGGGATGTGGAAGTACGCATCATCCAAGTCGAGAGCCACCAGAAAATGTCCTTCCTCCAGTTGCTCGAGTACATGTTGCAACGTGACCATCGCCTGAACTTTTGGGATTTGAGGAACTTGTTGAGGCGTTGCAAGTGTAGGATTGGCCGCCAGCCTCCACACTTCTTCCTTACCAGAAAGTAAATGGAGCCTCTGGAGCCCCAGCAGTGCTGAGGGACCGGTTCTATTGCCCCTTTATGCAGCATAGCTTGATCTTTCCATAGCAGCTGTGCGATGGTCAGTTCTTGTCGGCGACAGGAGGAATGCTGGGGTACTTGTCCTGAAATTCTAAAGCATGCTCCTGCTGAAGATCATCCAGCACCCATTTGTCTGTGAAGATCTTTCGCCACTGATCTATAAAGTTTGATAGTCAGCCTCCCACTGGTGTGCAGAAGTGGGGGTGCGTGTCTCCGGTCTGTTCAGGCCTGCTTTGGTAACTGCGTCCTGGACTGGAGGGGGGGTGACGAAGACTCTGGGTGCCACTGCCGTAAGCCTGGCAGCAACCCCTATACGCCTCCTGGGTGGTAGAGCAGGAGGGCTGACAATAGTGGGTGGTAAAAATCTTTGAGGATCTGGACATTCTCCCCTTGGAAGAATGAAAGGATGGCCGCCTTTGTGGGTGAGTGCCCAGGGAATGGGCCGTCTCAGTGTCAGTCTTTATGGCCTGAAAAGATTTTTCAACCGCCTTCCGAAACAGATTGCCGCCATCGAATGGCATGTCAACAACTTTGGTCTGCACATATGTGTTCAAGTTGTGCCTTAAGCCAACCTTGGCGACAGAGGGCAACCCATTGCCCATTTGGTGAAAGCCAGAGTCCCAATGTCGAGAGAGACGGTGATGGCGTGATCAGAAGCCACCTCACCTTCCTGGAACAGGGCCAAGGCTTTGGCCTTCTTATCGTCAGGGAGGAAGTTGTGAATGGGTACCAACTCCCTGTCATACCTTGACAGGCAACAAGGGTGTTGGCGGCTTTGATGGTTGATGCAGCCGTGGTGATGATGCGCTTGCCAGCCGCATCTAGCTTCTTACCTCCTAGTCCAGAGGCACCATGGACGAAGAAGAGGGGTTGGAAGAGACCACTGAGTCTGGGAAGAGCTGGGATCTGAGGCACCTAGGGGCCAAGTCTGGAACCTGGTACTTCTTCTCCAAACAGCACGTTTAGCAGGAGTGATATTTGGAGCCTTCATGACCGCCAAGCCGTCCTCCCATATGTCGTCCAACAATGGGATAAAGATGATGATCTTCTTGGATGACTCTTGTCGTTCAAAAAGGAAACCTTCCTCTTTTCTTCACCTCAGGCACCAGACTGAAAAGGTTGTCAGCTCTAGATATCAGAGAGTGGAATTAAATAATCTTGTCAGGCGGAGAGGCCCTGGCGGACGCGTTGACATCTGGGGGCTCCCCGTTAGCAGGAATGTAGTCATCAAACGCATCCGTGTGAGTGCCAGTGGTATCGGTGTCTTTGCCTGTGCCCGTCTGAACGGTTTCCTCCACCACTGAGGGCAACGCCACCGTCTTTGGCAAAGGGGTTACCAGGGCCTTATGAAGCAGCATCAGCTGAGCCCAAAGAGGTGTTGATGGAACTGGGGCGGGAGCAGTGGGCAGTCGCTGCTGTATTTCAGGCACCAGTGCATGTAAGGTGTTCATTATATCCCGAGACATGTCCCCCAGGTGCAGCAGGTGCAGAAGCCGGGCCTGGGGCCCTTGGAAGGCTACATGACTGGGAAGGCCTGCAGGCTGGTGACCCCTGAAAATCCTCTGGAAGGTCCTCCTCAGAGCTCGTGCGGATTGCTGGAGACCTTCTGTGGTGTCCCAGAGGTGTCAGAGTCAAGAGTGGTGCAGCCCTGGTGGGCCTGGGCAAAAGGTGCAGAGCTGGATGTGTGTCCCTTACCAAATCAAACCCCTTACAGAATGTTGCAACAACTGGAGCTTGCGGAGCAGGAAGAGGCACTTTTGTGGATGGTACTGACACCGGAAGCATTGACGGAGCAATAGGTGGTAGAGAAACCCTGGGTGTGGTAATGGTAGCCATAGTAAATGTGAATATTGTGGACAAACTCCTTGGCATTACGGTTGTTGACGTAAATGGAGTCATTGACAATGTACTCGTTGACGGGGTCATCAATGCAGCGACGGTCTTGGTGGATGAAATCATCGACATAGCTCGCATCGAAGATAGTGGAACCGGAGACATGTCAATTGATGACTTGCTTGTTGTTGACAATCGGTGCTTGGACGGTGATGCCAGTGATGTTCTCGCAGATGGAGGCAGCCCACCAGCTGGTAGGCTAACCGTTAACGGCACCAGTGACTGGCCTCTCCCTGAAACAGGGCCCCACATCTGCAGCAAGCGTTGATGAGGAAGGTCATGGAGCATACAATTTCACCTTTTGGACCTTCACTAAGGAAGCATCCTCAACGGACCTAAACTTCTTTGTACTAGAGGGAGCATGCTCCTTGGACCTGGAGGCCCAGGAAGAGGCATGATTATGCCCAAAGGCCACATCAAAGGTCTTCCCTTCCTGGATCCATGCCACCAGTCTTTGATGGCGGTCCTTCTTGGTCTTCGAGGAGAAGGGCCGGTAAATTGGACATCTGTTCGCGTTGTGGTCATTGTGAAGACTGTAAATGCATGTAAGGTGCTGATCCTCGATGAAGATATTCTTCAGGCCGCAGTTCTCACAGGACCAGAAGAGACTTTTCTTTGTGGCATCTGCCATGGTCGAGGTTTCATGGTGAAGGCCCAAGTCTGGGCCTGTGGTGACACGGGCTGGTGTAACCCGAAGATGGACTGAGGATCTCATCCGGCAACGGGTCCCCGCCGCTGGTAGTGACAACGTGACAGTAGATGATGAAACGAAGAAGAATTCTTGCAAAAATATGCAAAAAGGGGAGCATAGGAGGAAGAGTGTCATTGGCGGGGGTAGTAAAACCCAAAGTGACACTGATAGGTTATAATAGAGACAAGCAGTTTTTAAGCATAAGGCTAAACTGCTTTAAGTTTACCGAGGATTCCCAGCCAAATGAAGGGGAATATTCATGAGCAGGTGTAACCACGCAAGACCCCATGCTGGAGAACTAGATGAATTTAAGAGGGTAGACAATGTATTGAATTTAGATGAATTTTGACAGTAGCCAATGTATTAAACTCCTGTGCTTTTCCCTCTGAATCCCACTAACAAAGCCCTCCCTTCCTGCCTTCCTTTTCAGATCCGCCAGGGCGCCAAGAGACCACGAATATGGCAGTGCTTTGCGGTATAAACCTCAATAACTGTCAGGCTGAGAGGTCCTGTGTCCGCGGAAGCTGCTGAACCCCCGACAATCCCCCTGAAATGTAATTCCCAGAACTAGATATTAATTCAGCTCTGCAAACTACACCCCAAAGGGAAAGGGGGAAGTGGATAACAAAACAACACCAGGCTGACTGCGTCAAGGCTAACCAAAGCTGAACCTGCAGAGTTTCCTGTCTTCAAAACGCATTGCTGACAGCTGATAACTTCTCCTGAAACCCCCAAGAAAGTAGCCGCTCAACTGCTAGCGCCTGAAGGATAAAATCCACCAGCCCCAAGTCTAAGGCAGGAGCAGCCACTACACACGTCCTCTCAGCTGGGGTTTAGATGATGAAAGGCAAAGAGTGACAGTTTAGAATGTTCACTGTTGTTCAGCAGTGTTTTCTAACCAATCAGAGCTGTCACTGTGAAACTCCATTTTGCCTTGGGTCAGAACCAGGATTCTGAATCAGGAAGTTAAGGCCAAACCAACTACAATAGAAAACTTCCCACCCACACAAGGCTAATCTAAAAAAGGATAATAAAAGAGAAATAATGGGAAAGAAACTTGAATAAGGGAAAATAGCCTGAATAGGGGAACGAAACCTGACAGTACCCCCCTCCTAATGCCCAGTCCCTGGGCCTACCTTATGTGGATTTTTAGCATGAAACTTAGCAACTAAAAGGGGGAGCATGTACATCAACTGAATCTTCCCAAGATCGTTCTTCAGGTCCATATCCCTCCCAATCAATTAAATACTGCAACCTTCCCCTCACTCTCCTGGAATCCAAAATTTGTTTAACCACAAATTCCTCAGATGAATCCTCCAAAATCACAGGGGAAGGTGGTGTTCTAAATCTAGTTCCTGAACAAACTGGTTTTAAAAGGCTAACATGGAAAGTAGGATGTACCTTCAAATGCTTCGGTAATTTCAATCGTACTGCCACCGGGTTGATGATTCTCTCTACCTCGAATGGGCCTACAAATCGTGGACTGAATTTATTCTTCCCCTTAATTTTTAGGTACCGGGTAGAAAGCCAAACTAAGTCTCCCACCTTATATTCTGGACCAGCCTTCCTTCTCAAATCAGCACACCTTTTATATTTCAACTTGTTTTCTCCCAGCACCTTTTTCGCTCTATCCAAGTTATTCTTCATTACCAGCAAACGATCTTCCACTCTAGGATTCCCGGAATCCTCCAAAACCTCAAAACTCAGAAAGCGAGGATGAAACCCACGACCCAAAAAGAAAGGGGACATAGAAGTAGCATCTTTACCACAATTGTTGTAAGAGAATTCTGCCAATCATACCAAATCCACCCATTCCTCTCCAGCTTCTAAGTAACACCTTAAAAACTTCTCCAATTCCTGATTTACTCTCTCCACGTGTCCATTAGTCTCCGGATGGTACCCAGAAGTCAAACTAACGTCTACCCCAAGTTTCCTACAGAAGGCCCTCCAAAGTTTTGAAATAAATTGAGATCCCCTATCAGAGATAACTTGACTTGGGAGTCCATGTAGTCTAACCACACCTCGCAAAAAACTATGAGCCAGTTTTTCCGCGGTAACCTCTCCCTCCATTGGTAAAAAATGCGCTTCTTTAGTAAGAAGATCCACCACAACAAGAATGGTAGTACAACCCTTATCTTGAGGGAGATCAACAATGAAATCCATAGAAATAGTGTGCCAAGGACGAGGAGGAACAGGTAACGGCTCCAATAAACCATGCGGCTTCCCAACTTGACTTTTTGCTTGTGCACAGACTACACATGTTTTAACAAAGTTCAATGTGTCTTGGTGAATTTTTTTTTCCCACCAAAAGTTCCTTCGAACCAATTCCAGAGTTTTTCTAAAACCAGGATGTCTTGATAAAATGGATTCATGACAATTTCTCAAAACCTTTTCTCTTAACTCTTCAGTAGGTAAATAAAGCTTGTTATCAAAAAATGGCAGACCGTCTTTCAAACTTCTGGCTGGATCCAGTCTCACCCACTCCTCCATCTTCTGCAAGGACATATTCTGTCGAACTTCGTTCAAAAAATCAATTTCTTTAATGGCTCTGGCTAACAAAAAACGTTCTGGAGCAATTAGAGGTTCTGGCTCCAGAATCTCTCTCTCCTCACTACCAGGAAATTGGCGGGATAAGGCATCAGCTTTTTCGTTCTGACTTCTGCGTTTAAAGGTCACAACGAAATCATAATCGGCAAAGAATAAGGACCAACAAAGTTGTCGTGGAGACAAGGTTCTTGCAGATTTTAAAAACAATAAATTTCGATGATCAGTAAGAACCGTTACCGTATGTCTTGCCCCTTTCAGAAAATCCCTCCATTCTTCAAAAGCGGACTTTATTGCTAATAGTTCATGATCTGCAATTGTATAATTCACTTCAGCAGCAGAAAACTTCCTAGAAAAGAATGCAACTGGATGTAGTTGACCAGTAGGTTCATTCCTTTGAGAAAGCACCGCCCCCAACGCTAAATTTGAAGCATCCGCCTCCACAAAAAAAGGTTTAGAGAGATCAGGATGAATTAGAATCAGACTAGAAGTAAATTTTTGTTTTAACTCTTGAAAAGCTTTTTCTGCTTCAAGGTCCCAGTCAAATTTCACTCCTTTTTTCAAAAGTCTCGTTATAGGAGCAACCAGTCGAGAAAAACCTTCGATAAATCTCCTATAAAAATTGGCAAACCCTAAAAAACTTTGTATTTCCTTAACCTTAGTAGGAGTGGGCCATTCAAGAACTGCTTGAACCTTTTTAGGATTCATTTCTAAACCCTTAGGTGAAATTATAAAACCTAAAAACTCCACAGAATCTGTATGGAATTGACTTTTTTCCAATTAGGCAAACAAATGGTTTTCTCGCAACTTTTGTAAGACTAAGCGAACATGTTTCTGATGTTGATCCAGGTCAGAAGAGAGAATCAAAATGTCATCGATATACACGACAACAAAAATATCCAGGTATTCTCTAAAAACCTCGTCAATAAAAAATTGGAAAGCCGCTGGAGCATTACATAAACCGAATGGCATAACTTGGTATTCATACAGCCCAAACCTGGTCTTAAACGCTGTCTTCCATTCGTCCCCTTCCTGCATACGCACAAGATGGTAAGCTCCTCTCAAATCTAATTTAGAGAAAATATTTGCTCCTTGTATTTGATTAAGCATTTCCGAGATGAGAGGAAGAGGATACTGGTTCTTAACAGTGACTCTGTTAACTGCTCGATAATCTATGCAAGTTCTAAGCGTTCCATCCGGTTTTGGTACAAAAAATAAAGGAGAGGCCGCCGGCGACTTAGAGTGATGAATGAACCCTTTGGCCAAGTTTTCCGTCAAATATTCTTTTAAATAATCATTCTCTTTCTCTGTAAGAGTACATACTCTACTACTAGGCAAAATTGTTCCTGGCTCCAGCTCAATTTTACAATCAAGGGGCCTATGGGGTGGTAATTCTCCTGCCACTTTCTCATCAAATACGTCCCAAAAATCTTTGTAACACTGGGGAAGTTGACCCACTACAGCTCCCACATCATGACATCCAATTCCAGTCTCAGCCAGAAAGCTAGACACTGAATTACTTTGTTTGACATCTTCCTCAAAGAGACTTCCTGAAAAGCAATTCTCTTTACAGAAATCTGACTGCATTGTCAATTGTCCTAGCACTCCAATCAATCAGAGGATTATGGAGAGTAAGCCAAGGCATACCCAAAATAATCTTTGACAAAGGAGCATCAATTAACTCGAATGAAATTATCTCTCTGCGACCTCCTGTTAACTCCAAAGTTAAAGAACCAGTTCTGTGAGTAATGGGACCAGAAGATAGAGACGTACCATCAACAGCCCTAACTTGCTCTACAACCTCTTTCTGAAGAACTGGAATTCCCAAAGATTTTGCCAGACCCCAATCCATGAAATTCCTGGTGGCACCTGAGTCAAGCATAACGGGACCATTTCCCTTACACTCCAACTCAAAGAACAAGGATACATTTACGGTTATATGGGGAACCGCTGTCTGCACAGTATTGGCGATCTGTTGTACCTTGGCCGCTGAAGTAGAAGTCTTCTTGGGAGTGTAAGGACAATTCCCTAAAAAGTGCCCACCTCTTCCACAATATAAACACAGATTGTTATCTCTCCTCCTAGCCTTTTCTTCCACAGTTAAAGGACCTCGGACCCTGGGAGGTGGATTATTCCCTTTGGATCTACTCTCTACTTTAGATCTATCCACTCTAACTAGAGACTTTACGTCACTCTGACAATGACGCCTCTCTGCCTTCCTTTCACTCAAACGAAAGTCTAATTGAATAACCAAATCAATCAGACCTTCACAAGTAGAAGGGCGCTTAACCACTCCTGACAATGCATCCTTTAACTCATCTCTAAGGCCCCGATAAAACAACGAGGCCTGCTTATCCTCGGGCCACTTGCTTTCTAACACAAGGGACTTAAATTGTGTTATATAAGCAATGAAGTCTCTCTATTACCTTGTTTGAGTTCTAAAAGTTCACCATCCACTTCCAGAGATAACTGTCTTCTATCAAACATCTTTTGGAATATCTCTAAAAAACTGGTGTAATTTCCTAAAACCGTACTCTTTTGACTCACCAACAACCCAGACCAAGCAGATGCCTCCCCAGAAAGATAGGACAACATAAAAGTTATCTTAGATGCATCCGTGGGAAAGAGTTCTGGTCTACTCATAAAATGTAATTTACATTGGTCAAAAACACCCTAAACCTCTTGGGGTCCCCATGATAACGTTCTGGAGGCGCCAAAGGAACTGGCATAATTAAACTTCTTACCCCTTCTGCCACTGGAGGGGCCCGTTGTATTTGTGGTAATTGATCTCCACCTTCCCTTTCTAACTCAGGTGGAGAACCAGCACCCCCTGAAACCTCATCCTCTCTCCTTTCTCCCCTCTGTTGAATTTGTGTTACTTTAACACTCAAGTCATCCACCTTTTGAGTAAAGCATTTTCATCCCGAGATATTTTCAACTCCTCCCGTAACTCCCTGATCAAAGATCCTAACGCCTCCATGGATTCGTCGGGGTTCATGACAGCTCGGGCGGACTAAATTATTGGCCTTTCATTCTGTCAGGCTGAGAGGTCCTGTGTCCGCGGAAGCTGCTGAATCCCCGACAATCCCCCTGAAATGTAATTCCCAGAACTAGATATTAATTCAGCTCTGCAAACTACACCCCAAAGGGAAAGGGGGAAGTGGATAACAAAACAACACCAGGCTGACTGCGTCAAGGCTAACCAAAGCTGAACCTGCAGAGTTTCCTGTCTTCAAAACGCATTCCTGACAGCTGGTAACTTCTCCTGAAACCCCCAAGAAAGTAGCCGCTCAACTGCTAGCGCCTGAAGGATAAAATCCACCAGGCCCAAGTCTAAAGCAGGAGCAGCCACTACACACGTCCTCTCAGCTGGGGTTTAGATGATGAAAGGCAAAGAGTGACAGTTTAGAATGTTCATTGTTGTTCAGCAGTGTTTTCTAACCAATTAGAGCTGTCACTGTGAAACTCCATGTTGCCTTGGGTCAGAACCAGGATTCTGAATCAGGAAGTTAAGGCCAAACCAACTACAATAGAAAACTTCCCACCCACACAAGGCTAATCTAAAAAAGGATAATAAAAGAGAAATAATGGGAAAGAAACTTGAATAAGGGAAAATAGCCTGAATAGGGGAAGGAAACCTGACAATAACATAGCATATATCAAAAATAATTGGGATTCTTATCAAATTCATACACAATTTATATCCTTTTTTTGGAGGGTCTTCAAATTTATTCAGCTTCAATTACATTTATAGGGGTTCAGATACATCTTTATCAAAAGTATATACACTACAGTGGGGTTCTTATCCAGTTTATATAAAATGTACATAACATTTTATGGGGGAATTACGTTGTGGGGTTCAATCTAATTTATAGGGGTCGAGGGGTGTGGTAAAGTAATGGGCCACCTATCACTTGAAAGGCTTGATGAAAGGTATCCCACTCCACTACTGATATTTGATGTGGCCTGGGAAGATAGCCAGCAAATATGCAGTGGTTATAGCAAAAATTGTTATATGAAGACATTGCATAGTGCATACTTGTATAAACTAACTGTACATGTGAATAATAGAGCTGAAATAGTTTTGCCTCCAACCTATTTCAGGTATTCCTAGCCATCTGAGTAAGCTATCCGCTGTGGACTTTGCATTTGAAGCTGAGGGGGAACATTGAACCATGTCATTACTTACACGCAATACGAATGTAGGAAAAGCAAAAGGATTGGCGATTGTTGTTAGCAGTTCACTGTTTAATTTGCTGATTGTATGTTTGGAAAATGATAAAGTTTTACAAAAATAGCTAAATTCGACTGAAATAGGCATAGTGAATGTACATGAATGCCACATCGTAGGTGCCTGGAGTCACCCATTTTGTTTACTGTTTTTGCTGTAGGCACAATAGGGAAAAGAAATACACAAGAGATGGCATCAGCACCAGTATGTATCCTCTAGTATTGAAAAAAGGAACATTTCACCTAGAGAATGCTGTCCCGAATGGCCATCATGAACCAGTAATACCCAACAAGAGTGAGACCTAACACAAAACGTGATGTAGGGGTATTTAAAACAAAGGTTTCAAGCATTAAAGTTACCTTATTTTGTACACTTCCTATCTTGCTTTCCTGCGGAGTATGACGACACCTTATAAATCTTCTCCTAAGTGGAGGATGCCGTCCATTTCCAACACAGGAATAAGGAGGATATGGCTGGATAACCATTGATATTGAAGAATGTGGGAGCTGTAGGAAAACCACCAACATGAAAATACAAATCACACATATGGATATCAAACTGAGTCACCGGTTGAGAAAAAGGAGTTCATCATATTATCAATAACCTCAAAAACGTTCTCACAAATCTTTTCTTTTTTCCCTTATGTTTCCACATGTACAAATCTTGGAATGTATGATTATTATTGTTATTTAATCTTTTGATCATTACACACTGTTGTTATTACTTTACACATCCATGGTGGATGAATGTTGGATTTGTGATTTACGTTGAATTTGTGTATTACAACATACTGTAGGGCTCCGCCCCGATGAAGGAGCATCACTTCGAAATGCATTGGCATAAGTGCTCTACTTTTGATGAAGCATTAGCTGGCCTCTCCTGCCTTCTTTTATTACATTTTTGTCTTTTCTTAAGTAAACCACACAACCGGTGTTTGAAATTTTTTTCTACTTGAAAATAAAAAGTTCAGAGAACAGTGCAGGATTGACAAATCTTATCCTTACCTTTCTGCAATGCTTTAGTTACCCCATATGGGGAACAGACTGAGAGCGACTGGATAACTGTGTGGTTCCTACCCAGTTTTTTTCAAAATCTGGAAAGATGCCATTAGAGACAGCTCAAACTCAAATAAAAAATGACACACCACACAACCAGGAGGACAGGGCCTCACAAAGTGCACCTGTGTACCAATCCATAGATCCCAATGGCAGAAATGTATACCATAGTCCTCAGTATCTTGGTAATTATCCCAAGGCGGGATTTCGCTCCGATATGCCAGGGCTAATTAACACCCAGAATCAGATGTATGGCGGGCCATCCCAAGCATTGGGGGCTCAGAGTAGGTTTGACCCTGCCACAATGGTATATGGCAATGAAGTAAGACCAAAATATGTAGATTTACTTTAATTTGAAGTACTTTATAGCACTTGTACCTGTGTAACTATTGTAATCACATTTGTAACCGTTCTATATATGTATCTACTGTAACTGTCATCTTATGTACAAATGCCCAGATACCTCTGTGTTAGGTGTGCTATATAAGTGTCAAAAATAAATAAATAGATAAATGCGCCAGCCAATATAGTCAGTCCCCACCAAAGGCTGACCATGGTCAAAGGATGATCGCCCCACGCTCCCCACCTCCTGTGTCATGGGAATTCAGGGGAAACACAAACAGAAATCTGTCTCCTCCAAGGTACCAGAAGAGGCCAAATGAGGGTGAATTCATCCACTACCGGCCTAGAATGCAGAGGAATGATTTTGGAGACATGGACAGATTCCAATGCTTAGAGGCTCAGGTTAAAATGTTGTATGAGCAAATAGGGAAATTGTGTGCAGTATAGAAACAACAGTCAAATGAAAGTACAGAATGTCACAGGAGTGATCTTGCACAGGGTGACAATAAGTGACTAGTTAGTCATACTTGCCATCATGAGAACAGTTACCTTTAAATGAAAACACTGATTTGCTTAGAGATTTGAAACCAAGAAAACAAACAAATGAAAGTGAAATAGGGAATAGTAACACACACAAAAAGGGAGTGTGGTTTAACTTAGACCTGAACCAGACCATTCAAGTGTGTGAAAATGAGGAGCAGGAAAGGAAAATGAACAAGAAAGAAAAACCAAAAGATCAGTGGGTCAGAAGGCAATTTAAAAATAATGTGCAATCTGAAAATGATGAGATGCAGTCCATAAAACAAAAGATGGTTTGTGATAAAGTGGATCATTGCAGGGTTAATGGTACACTGAATGTCTCAGCAATGGGAAATATAAAGAAAAAAACAAGTGACCATTTATCCTTGTTTGATAACCAAAATACTGTTAATACCTCCACAGAAATTTAAATTCCCCAAGAGACCGGTGCAGTTCAGTGACCTGAAGAATATTTTGAGCCACAGATGTTTCAAGAGACAGAAATGACAGGTACCGTACAAAATGTAGGTAAGTGTCACACACGGGAAACTGACATGCTGCCACATGACACTTGTGAAAATACAGAATCACTAGGTTCCAGAATGGAGATAAGTGGAAAGGGCCCTGAAAATGATGAAAAAGCAGTAGAGAAAAGGGGGTTGAACACTGGTGGTCCCGAGACAGTGGGGCAGTCAGCAGTGAGTCCAAAAAAAGAAACAAAGAGATTCAAAGAGAGATGGGCAAAACGGGGTATGACATTTCATTTCATATGCCGCTTTGCCTAGCAAAAAGCAAGGCTGACCTAAGAAACGTAAGCCCTGAAATCAGCAACAATTCACATTTCCTATGCCCCTATTAATATTGTAGAGAGGTACAATGCGTTTGCAATGATTGACACAGGTGCCCAGGCCAAGTCATGTCCCAGAAATTAATGCAAATCATAAATGAGGGAAAATCCCCACAGGACATGCTGATATTGCGGCAGAGTGAGGGCCTGTGCATCATTGCAGTGGGGTAGAAATATCAGTGGAGAGTATCACTGAAGTTGACATCAAGATAGGGAGACATAGAATGAGACAGGAAATTGTGTTCTCACCCATTGATGAGATACCATTCCTTATAAGAACACATTTCCTCAGGAGAGTGTCACCTCTTATTGATGGGGTAAACTGGGTGTTACGGTTTTGGCAGAAAAAAACCTGAAACCTAAAAAGGGAATGAGCCAGAGTAACAGTGCAAAGGAATGTCATAACATTGCTAGATCGGAAAGTGCAGTAAGGTCTATCTTCAGAATGGCTGTGTGCCTAGTGTCACTGTCATCCTCAAGTGCTAGCGTGAAATGCAAGGAGAAAAGGAAAATAAATCTTTAGAGATTTTTCTGGACCCCAAGAAAAATTGACAGACACAGATAGATGAAAACACATTGTGTTTTTATCTAAATGAGGAAAATTGCAAACTAAATGTTGCTGCAGAGTCAGATCAGTAAAAATATATTTCAACAATTGCAGAGATGCACATGGAAGAAGGGCAGGCCTGGATCCCGGTTCATGTAAATGGGCATCCAGAAATGATTGAAGTATTGCTGGCCCTAGAGCAGGAAAAGAGTTTCATTAATGAAAATATATTTAAACAAATGCTTGACATAGAGTAAATATCAAGTTTTAAAATAAAAAATAAATCAACAAATATTTGGTCTGGATGACCCTGAATTGGGGCAAAGAATTGTGGTAAGGTGCATGTTAAGAATCACAGTTTGTTCCAAAACCATTCATCACAATATTTGGATTGTAAGTGGAACCAAAAATACATTCTATTTGGGAAATGACATCATGCAGAGATTGTGTATGATTTTAGATTTCTTGAATCAAAATGTTTGGTCTAGGCTGGGTGGAGCAGCACCTGAATTTGAGAACAAAAGACAAGCTTATCATTGTGCCCAAATGATGCCATATGCAGTTGAGCTTCGGTTAAAGAAGGATGTCATTATTCCCGCTTTCACCAGAGAACTTGCAATATCATTAAAGTACAGAAAGGGACAACAGATGAAAGGGCTTGATGCAAATTTTCTTCCTTCATAAATCCATGAGACAGCAAAGGCTAGCATGTGAATATACGCCATTGGTAGAGATTGGGGATGGCCCCTTTTGAATACTGGTGAATAACAAGGGATGCCAAAACATTAATTTGGAAGAAAAGACAGCATTAGGGATGGCAATACAGGAATCCCACTACATTGCTGATTGAAACAACACAGTGATCGGGAACGTTCCTGAAAGCTATGTAACTTCACAGGGTGAATTGCCTGAGTCATTGGATTCTAAATCAAAGGGGACGTTCAGGATACAATCTGTTTACCACTGCGAACCAAAATGTGTAATATGCTGTCATCAGGACAATTGCATCCTATTTAAAGTGGGTGAATCTGAAAGAGTAGAACAGCAAGGTGAAATGCAGCTAGTTGAAATGGAGGCTAATGTGCCAAGATACTTGAGGATGGTGACTCTCCAAAAAAAAACTGCCACAGAATTAGAGGAATGTACAGAAGTCTCTCCCTTGTAGGACTTCCCAGAATTCTCTAAACTGGTAGAGAAGCAAATTCAAGCTGCAGATGCTTGCCCAAATGAAGAGGAAAAGACCAATTAAGAAAAAAATGTACTGAGTTCAAGGAGGTATCTGCTAAAGACGCCTATGATTGCGGGCTTGCCGATGTTTCCACTCTACCCGAAGGGTATGGTAGGGCGCCAGTATTTGTTTAACAATATAGGTTACCCTTGGCCTGTCTGGAGTCCCTAGCAGAAATAATTAAACATTTGGAATCCAGAGGCAACATTAGGCTTATCCACAATACTTCAAATACTCCCATATTAGGTGTGCTACAGCCCAATGGCCAGTGGCACTTGTTTGCAGACTTAAGGGAATTAAACAAGAGGGTACCTGTTTCAAGGTGGCCACTTCCATTTATTGATCAAGGCCTTGCACAAGTTCAGGGGTCAAAGATATTTACCACTCTGGATCTTACAGCAGATTACTGGTGTGTGCCACTAGCTGAAGATATACAAAATCTATTTGCATTCTCCTTTAACTGATTATAGTATGCATGAGTTCGGGCCCCCTTCGAGTATATCAATAGTGGGAGAGAGTTTGGGATATTCCTGTAAAGCGCTCCCAGATGCAGCTGAGAGGGGAACTGTGATTTATGTGGATGATGTGCTAATCAAGAATGAAGACTTAAAAAGTCACTTCAATGAAATTAGACATATACCCGGTCAGTTATAAAAGGCTAGAGCAAATGTATCTTTACAGAAAGCGCAGTGGTGTAGAAAAAGGGTAAACCATCTGTGGCATGAAGCAACAGAGCATGGGTTAAACCCACAAAAGAAAAAGGTGGGTGATATTCAGAAATTAAAAGATCCCACTAACCTAAAATGGAATTAACAAGTTTCAACAGGAAACTCATTGAAGATTATGCAGAAATCACAAAACCTTTGACTAAATTATTGAAGCTAGGAGTACCCTGGAACTGGGGAAAGGAACAAAGTGAAGCAGTGGCTAAATTAAAGGACTGTTTGATGAAAGTCCCATGTTTAGCTTATCCAATAAAGAATCAAGATTTCTTCATAGAAATAGGACTCACAGATCAATGCATGTCAGTGGTCCTGTACCAAAAACATGGTGCAAATAATAAAACCATTGCATTTGCCAGTAAAGCATTGTCACAGGTAGAAACTAAATTTAGCAAATGTGAAAAAGCACTTTTGACCACTGTCTGAGCATTACAACATTTCCGCCACATTATTTAAGGGGAGCGGGTGATTGTGGAAACAAGTCATCAGTCTCTACACTTTTTACAGAGTAAAAGGATCAGATCAGGGAATTTGTCCCTGTCCAGAATCACATCACGGACATTGGCAATTCAGAGATTCCCAGTGGAAGTGAGATATGGATAGAATAAAAGAGCCCAGTTGCCCAGGGGCTGGCAGATTTACATGACTGTGCAGATGCTTGTGCCTCTGATGACATAGAACTAGACAGACATGTAACCGAATTTGAACAATCCCCACAATTCAATGAAGCAACATGCAGGGATCTCCCGACTGTGTACTTGGATGGATGTGCATACAATGTGGGAGGTGATTCTGAAAAGGAATTGGTGGCAGGAATTGGAAATGTGTGGGTCAAGTGTAATGGCATTTTAGAGTAAGCATGAGTTTGGGCCCCAAAAGCAGTCAGGTTGTAGAACTGGCTGCCATTTATAAGCAATATCCACAGCAATAGAAAGTAAATTGAGAGGAAAGATTACTTATAACAAGAAACCACTCAAACATGGCAAAATTATCCAAGCCATAGATACACTTGTTTCAAAAATGACATAATTCCCTAGAGGAAAATACGAGGCCATCTGAAAACCCCAGGTGAAGACAAGGAAGGGAATGATAAGGCATATCAATTAGCCAAAATTGGGGCTGTGATGGGAGAGTCGTTTCCTATTGAACACCGGCTTGGTGAAATCCAGGTGGATGCAATAACGCACTCCACAACTCAGAGAATAGTTGATCAGCCAGTGGCACCATGGAGTTTTGATACACCTGATCAGGACTTGGTCAAGGCACAAAAAGAAGACCCCATTTTATGCGTATTATGTAACCATTTACTAGATGCCGAACAAAATCCTCCGAGGAGGACTGCAAAAGGAAAGAAGAGCTGAGGGTGTTGCTAAAGAACAAGAGAATTCGATTACAGGATGGACTGATGATTCAGGAATCCATGTCAGGCCAAATTCAATGGGTGGTACCATTGTTATTTCTGGACTGATGCTTCATCATGCCCATGATGCCATAACACAGAGGTTCTCAGAAAACACTGTAAATCCTAAAAGAATGTGCTTATAGGCCACACTTGTCCCAAGATGTAGAAATATGCACAAGAGGGTGTTTGTTTCAACTTACTTCCCCAACACACAGATGAAAACAGCCCAATTAATGAAAACAGGTCTGACCCACCTTCATGATCAGATTTACAAATCGATGTTATAGGCCCGTCCAAGATCAACATGAGGAAACAGATGTATGTTAGCGGTCACTTGTTTAATGTCCAAGTGGCTGGAATTCATTCCAGCACCTGATTGCAGTGCTCAAACAGCAGCCACATTGTTAGTCAACCATATTTTCTCTAGGTTTGGTTTGCCCCAAAGGATAGAATCAGAGCGTGGAAGTCATTTCGCCAGTGCAGTGAAGACAAGGACGTTGCACATCTTTGGAGTGAAAAGAAAATTGCACATTTAATATCGACCCTCTTCTTCTGGAGTTGTAAAATGTTGCAACAGATCAATCATTGATATTTTAAAAAGGTGTGTAGCTGAGGCAAGACCCAGCTGGGATTTGCGACTCCCTCTGGTGCTGATGGTTATTAGCTCAACACCATCCAGATGCACAAACCTTAGTCCACATGAGATTCTAAAAGGCAGAAAGATGGTTTTGCCACAACATGTGTTATACCGGACCAATGAACAGGGCCTGGTAAATGCAGTCACGATTCATGAATATGTGGAAGAGCTGAGAAAACACTTGAAGCATGAATTTGCATTTGCACAGCGAAATCTGGGAAAAGCCGCTGGCAGTGAAAAATCATACCATGATAAGAGGACATCTGTGAGGAAGTATGAAGTAGGGGATCAGGTGTTTAAATTAGATTTTGGGAAAGGTAAATATAGAACTTCAAAATTTCTCACATCCTGGCACGGCTCATACAAAATTGTAGACAAAATCTCACCTGTGGTATACAGAATCATAATAAAAGGATATTTGGTGGTGGGACAATTTGGCCATGTTACCCAATTCAAGCCATTTCACCCAAAGCACAAGGTGAAAACGAATGGAACAAGCTGAAGAAACCAATAGGGCGTGAAAGGTGTATTTGTTACCTTGGAGTCAAAGTAGGAAAACAGATGACATTTGCACTGGGGGGATTTGTTGTGACAGTTAAGTATGTGTGACTGTAAATATTGTAATTAGAGTGGGAAAAGGGGGGATGAAACAGGTGAGTATAAGTGTGTGGAAATATGAGAGTGATGTGTGTGAATAGGAAACAAACTGATGTTAAATTATTGTGGTCATGCCAGTTTTATAAATAAATGGTATGGTTGTATGTTTCTGTGTTAACACTCCCATTTATTTCCAGTCAGTTATAAAACAAAATGCTACTGTTATATATTTGTATGTTTAGTGCACATGTTTGTTTCCAGGTTGTTATAACAACTCTATGAACATTACAAAAGCTATTGTTGTATATATTGTATATTCATATTGCATAATCCACATTTTTATTTCAGACAAACACCAAAAAGAAAGTAAATTAATGAGTTTGGTGTACTTGATACTTAATCTGTCTATGTCTCCTTTGATTTAGATACTAATTTATTGCCTGCCCAGCGGTCCTGGAGCTGGATTCCCTCACCCATGGATTCCCGGAGGAGGCCCCTGGATGACCTGGAGTCCACTGGAGCCCACTGGACCGAAGAAGTGGTAAAAGATGAGCAACTGGCATCCAGAAGAAAACCCAAATGCAGTGGATGAAAACTTGTTTCTGCATCAAGGAAATCTGTGGCATGGACACAGGCACCTTTAAGCCTTGTGATGGATCTGCCACCACCAATTTAAGGGAGTAATCATTTTGCAAACATTCATATTACCCTTGCCTTTATCCATTCTTTATGAACAATTTAAGTTTGAACGTTCTAACATTTACCTTTGGAGCAAGTCATTTCAACACAAACATTGGTTTGAATGCGGTTAACCCTAGGTTTGAATTATTGCTGCGGTCATTCAGTTTTAATAATGCAGCAATCATCAACAGCATGGACAAACATTACATGATTGTATTACTTTGATATTTCTTTTCCGCAAAATGATTTGATGAAGTTGGGTTTGGATTGTTTGTTTCCTAGAAAAGAATTTTTTAAAAGAACAACATAAAAACATGAAAAAGGAATGATCAATGAAAAAGAGTACAAAAAATACGTAAATGATCTAAGTGGTTATAAAAATAAAGAAAGGAAAAAACAAGTTTAATTTTTTTCAGAATCAAATCGTTAAAAAACATAATTGCTAATCGCATGATATCTAAGGACACGAAAACTTGTGAATGCTACATTTTGTGAACAACTCATGATTTTTAAGTAAAAAAATGAAAAATGATTACATTCTCACAAATGTGCCCAAGATCATATGGTACGATGAAATGGTGTAGCAAGGATTTTTTGTTTTGTTTGTTCCTGCATAAGTCCTTGGGTCAGGGCTCTACAGAAACAAAAAGGCGGGAGATATGCAGGAGATTTGGGTGGTGCAAATTGTCAAATGATGTACATTTCAACTAGGCCAGGAATAGTAGCTTGGACTCCTTCGGAAGACTTATGTTAGGGTGAATGTGAGACACTTAGGTGAGACAGCTGTGAGAGTGTAGGGGTAACTTGGGACTTACCCTGTAATGGCGGCACACACTTTCAGGGAGTGTAGGGACTGTGTTCTAACACCTAATATGATTAACTACTAACTACTAACTCCTAACATGTAACATACTAATACAATTAGAGTTTAGAGTGGGACAGTTGAGTCCATAGCATTTGGTGCAAGTATAGGGTGCAAACTGGGATGTAAATAGTAATGCAGACACAGGCTCTGACATGCTGCTTAGAGAGCAAATGGCAGATTTAAATCTGCTTTTGAGATGGGGAATGTGAGGTTTAGAAAGCATGGGATGTGCAGCAAACTAGATCGATTAGCTGTGCAGGAAACTGGAAGGAAATTGGTCTCAACTAAGCCATCCAGGCTCACTGTGCTAAACTCTGTGTAAAGGTGACAGGATTGGAACACGTGTTCGTTTTATGGAAGATTCTAGGGGGCCTGGCATCTGTGCAGAGGTGTCTGATTGATGGGATAACATCACTGCAAGAGACAGGAATATGGTATGCCTTCTGTAGGAAGATATACCTTGAAAGGAGGAGTGCAGAAAGAGTTTGAAAAGGTACAATTAAAGAAAGAGGGGCCTGGAATCTTTGCTGCTGAAAGAGGGAGAAGGAGTGTGGCAGAGAGAGGAGACAGACAGCCAAGCTGCCCATGACAGAGGCCTGCTGTGATACAAGAAGGAGGGTGTTCTTAGGGAGAGACAGTAAAGCAGCCCAGGGCACAGAGAGGCATATCTTGCTGGCATTATAAGCAAAGTCCCTTTTGGCATTTTTGGGTAAGCATATCAGTAACCAAGAGAGGAAATGACATTGTGTTTGTGAGCGATAGAATATAGCTATGGCTGTTCAGTGTGAGCAATCAGTTGCAAGCTGGTGAAAAGCATTTGAAAGTATGCCAAAGTTGCACAGATAACCCCTTCATCACCTGCCAAGGTTCCTTGTGGGATGTTTTGTAAAAAGAGATTTCAGAATACTAAAAGATGTTACTGCAATTTTGAATACCACGCAAGGATCATTGATAAAATCTGCCATGCACCTTCCCTTGAATATACCAAACGCAGTGATACGTCACAAGCTCGGGTTGGTTGCACTATCCACACGTTGGAAATGGCGTCAAATATCAGGCTACGTTAAGATTCATTTTGCACCCAAAAACTCCTTGTACGGTGATTTGAACAGCATGCTGAAGTCCTCCTCTTCTGCTTCCTTTAATGAATACAATAGCAACATGCAAAATATCTTGAACTCCTTAGGTATTACCATAGAAGACGTATATCAACGTCCTGCTTTTGCAAAAAAGAAACTTTTTGAACAAGACTGGAGGAACACAATCGATACTATATCAACATATCACATGTACAGGGAGTATTGTGCGTTCTTAAAACGACGTATGCCCCGATATGACCACGTGGTTTTATTTCCATGCAACCATACCTGACAAGCCTATATTAGGTACAGGTTAAGAGGGTAATTCATAGAATTTCGCACAAAAGTGTCGCAAGCGGCTGGCGCAGAGTGTCCGCGTGCGATTGACTGCGCCAGGCACGTGCGCTAAAACCGATTTCCGCGCACAGCGTATTCATGGATTTTAGGCTTCCAAACCAGCCGTGGCGCAGAGAATCGCAGCGACCCTGCAGCAGCGCCAGTAACGCCCCCAAGAACGCCCTCGCGCAAGGAAAAGCCATCAAAATCGCTAAATCATCGCAAAGGGCTGCGCTAACCCTGGACCAGTTCACCGGGCTGGCAAACAGCAAACGCCAAGCGGGGAACGTGTATTGCAGGGGTGCGCGGGAAGTTCCACACGCGACTGGCCCCGTGCAAGCAGGGTACGTGTATTTCAGGCGTGCGCGGGAAGTTCCACACGCGATTTCTGAAGGGTACGTGCATTTCAGGGGTGCGCGGGAAGTTCCACACGCGAATGGGCCAGTGCGAGCAGGGTACGTGTATTACATGGGTGCGCGGGAAGTTCCACACGCGATTCCATCAGGGTACGTGTATTTCAGGGGTGCGCGGGAAGTTACACACGCGAATGGGCCAGTGCGAGCAGGGTACGTGTATTCCATGGGTGCGCGGGAAGTTCCACACGCGATTTCATCAGGGTATGTGTATTTCAGGGGTGCGCGGGAAGTTCCACACGCGATTGTCCCAGTGCCAGCAGGGTACGTGTATTTCAGGGGTGCGCGGGAAGTTCCACACGCGATAGTCCCAGTGCGAGCAGGGTATGTGTATTTCAGGGGTGCGCGGGAAGTTCCACACGCGATTGTCCCAGTGCGAGCAGGGTACGTGTATTTCAGGGGTGCGCGGGAAGTTGCACACGCGATTTCAGCAGGGAATGTGTATTTCAGGGGTTCTGGGGAGTACTACACGTGAATTGGCCATGTGGGTCCTCCCAGGTGTACGCTACACAACCTCCACGGCCCCTGCAGGCAGCCCATACCACGGGGGACTACCCTGCACCCCTGCTCATGTCCCGCAGGCAGCCCATCCACCATGGGCATGCCCCCCAGCCAACCCACATGTCACCTTGCACTACTGATCAACAATGCATGTCTCCCACCACCCCCACCCCCCAGCACTGTGGGGAACCTGCCAGCAGGCCCCCACCCATGTCTCCCACCACCCCCACCCCCCAGCCACCAGGGGCAGCCTCCACCAGGCCCCCACTCATGTCTCCCACCACCCCCACCGCCCAGCAGTGCAGGGGCATCCTCCACCAGGCCCCCACCCATGTCTCCCACCACCCCCACCCCCCAGCCACCAGGGGCAACCTCCACCAGGCCCCCACTCATGTCTCCCACCACCCCCACCCCCCTGCCACCATGGGCAGCCTCCACCAGGCCCCCACTCAAGTCTCCCACCACCCCGACCCCCCTGCCACCATGGGCAGCCCCCAGCAGGCCCCCTACTCATGTCTCCCACCACCCCCACCCCCCAGCAGTGCAGGGGCATCCTCCACCAGGCCCCCACCCATGTCTCCCACCACCCCCACCCCCCAGCCACCAGGGGCAGCCTCCAGCAGGCCCCCACTCATGTCTCCCACCACCCCCACCCCCCAGCAGTGCAGGGGCAGCCTCCACCAGGCCCCCACTCATGTCTCCCTGCACCCCCACCCCTGAGGAGTGCAGGGGCAGCCTCCACCAGGCCCCCACCCATGCCTTCCACCACCCCCACCCCCCAGCCACCATGGCCACCCTCCACCAGGCCCCCACTCATGTCTCCCACCACCCCCACCCCCCAGCAGTGCAGGGGCAGCCTCCACCAGGCCCCCACTCGTCTCCCACCACCCCCACCCCCCAGCAGTGCAGGGGCAGCCTCCACCAGGCCCCCACTCATGTCTCCCACCACCCCCACCCCCCTGCCACCATGGGCAGCCCCCGCCAGGCCCCCACTCATGTCTCCCACCACCCCCACCCCCCAGCAGTGCAGGGGCATCCTCCACCAGGCCCCCACCCATGTCTCCCACCACCCCCACCCCCCAGCCACCAGGGGCAGCCTCCAGCAGGCCCCCACTCATGTCTCCCACCACCCCCACCCCCCAGCAGTGCAGGGGCAGCCTCCACCAGGCCCCCACTCATGTCTCCCTGCACCCCCACCCCAGAGGAGTGCAGGGGCAGCCTCCACCAGGCCCCCACCCATGTCTTCCACCACCCCCACCCCCCAGCCACCATGGCCTCCCTCCACCAGGCCCCCACTCATGTCTCCCACCACCCCCACCCCCCAGCAGTGCAGGGGCATCCTCCACCAGGCCCCCACCCATGTCTCCCACCACCCCCACCCCCCAGCCACCAGGGGCAGCCTCCACCAGGCCCCCACTCATGTCTCCCACCACCCCCACCCCCCTGCCACCATGGGCAGCCTCCACCAGCCCCCCACTCATGTCTCCCACCACCCCCACCCCCCAGCAGTGCAGGGGCAGCCTCCACCAGGCCCCCACTCATGTCTCCCACCACCCCCACCCCCCAGCCACCAGGGGCAGCCTCCAGCAGGCCCCCACCCATGTCTTCCACCACCCCCACCCCCCAGCCACCAGGGGCAGCCTCCACCAGGCCCCCACTCATGTCTCCCACCATCCCCACCCCCCTGCCACCATGGGCAGCCTCCACCAGGCCCCCCCTCATGTCTCCCACCACCCCCACCCCCCAGCCACCAGGGGCAGCCTCCACCAGGCCCCCACTCATGTCCCCTATTACCCCCACCCCCCAGCAGTGCAGGGGCAGCCTCCACCAGGCCCCCACTCATGTCTCCCACAACCCCCACCCCCCAGCCACCAGGGGCAGCCTCCACCAGGCCCCCACTCATGTCTCCCACCACCCCCACCCCCCTGCCACCATGGGCAGCCTCCACCAGGCCCCCACTCATGTCTCCCACCACCCCCACCCCCCAGCAGTGCAGGGGCAGCCTCCACCAGGCCCCCACTCATGTCTCCCACCACCCTCACCCCCCAGCCACCAGGGGCAGCCTCCAGCAGGCCCCCACCCATGTCTTACACCACCCCCACCCCCCAGCCACCATGGCCATCCTCCACCAGGCCCCCACTCATGTCTCCCACCATCCCCACCCCCCAGCCACCATGGCCACCCTCCACCAGGCCCCCACTCATGTCTCCCACCACCCCCACCCCCCAGCAGTGCAGGGGCAGCCTCCACCAGGCCCCCACTCATGTCTCCCACCACCCCCACCCCCCAGCCACCAGGGGCAGCCTCCACCAGGCCCCCACTCATGTCTCCCACCACCCCCACCCCCTGCCCCCATGGCCACCCTCCACCAGGCCCCCACTCATGTCTCCCACCACCCCCACCCCCCAGCAGTGCAGGGGCAGCCTCCACCAGGCCCCCACTCATGTCTCCCACCACCCCCACCCCCCAGCAGTGCAGGGGCAGCCTCCACCAGGCCCCCACTCATGTCTCCCACCACCCCCACCCCCCAGCAGTGCAGGGGCAGCCTCCACCAGGCCCCCACTCATGTCTTCCACCACCCCCACCCCCCAGCCACCATGGCCACCCTCCAACAGGCCCCCACTCATGTCTCCCACCACCCCCACCCCCCAGCAGTGCAGGGGCAGCCTCCACCAGGCCCCCACTCATGTCTCCCACCACCCCCACCCCCCAGCCACCAGGGGCAGCCTCCAGCAGGCCCCCACTCATGTCTCCCACCACCCCCACCCCCCTGCCACCATGGGCAGCCTCCACCAGGCCCCCACTCATGTCTCCCACCACCCCAACCCCCCAGCAGTGCAGGGGCAGCCTCCACCAGGCCCCCACTCATGTCTCCCTGCACCCCCACCCCTGAGGAGTGCAGGGGCAGCCTCCACCAGGCCCCCACCCATGTCTTCCACCACCCCCACCCCCCAGCCACCATGGCCACCCTCCACCATGCCCCCACTCATGTCTCCCACCACCCCCACCCCCCAGCAGTGCAGGGGCAGCCTCCACCAGGCCCCCACTCATGTCTCCCGCCCCCCCACCCCCCAGCAGTGCAGGGGCAGCCTCCACCAGGCCCCCACTCATGTCTCCCACCACCCCCACCCCCCAGCAGTGCAGGGGCAGCCTCCACCAGGCCCCCACTCATGTCTCCCACCACCCCCACCCCCCAGCAGTGCAGGGGCAGCCTCCACCAGGCCCCCACTCATGTCTCCCACCACCCCCACCCCCCAGCAGTGCAGGGGCAGCCTCCACCAGGTCCTCACAATCCCCAATCATGTGCGTAATGGTCAGCCTCCACAGCCAAAAAGCCCTACCAAGTAACCCATTCACCCACATGGAAATGGAAATTACATGTTACACCCCCAATGTTCATGAAGCTAATGAACCCATGTCCGTCACACACAATGGTTGCAATTGAATGGAAAAACACCCAACATGACATGCATGAAACCAATGAGATGATACCACACAGTGAAGTATGAAAACAAAGTTGTATTGAAAAAAATAAAGAATGCTAAAGAAAGGAAACAAACTACAATCGGAATGAGAAAAAATAAGCTGCATGTCCGTATTTAAAAAAAATAACTGCAAATCAGAATCCAAAAAAATGTCGTCCAAAGTCAAATGTAAAAAAATCTCCATGCAATAAAGAACTATGTAAAAAAATACCAAGGGTCCATGAGCCCAACTGAACAAAGGAAACCTACTAAAAAACCTAACTAAAAATCAACTATATACAAAAAGTGGAGCAGTGTCTGTCGACTCCAAATCATAATAAGAAACAAAGGCGGCGGGCAAGTCCAGCGGCTCACTCCGTGGTGTCCCGGGCCAGGGCATCATCGAACTCCTGTTCGATGTCCCGGAGGCGGTCCAGTTCCGTGGCCCCGAGGGTCCACAGGGACGACGCTGTGTCCTCCTCCAACCCCCTGCGGATTGCCTCGAGGCACTCGGCCCGCCTCAGGGCCCTCCGCATGGAGTTCTCCGCCCTGACCATTGTGAGCCGCGCCTCTTCCGCCCGCCGCCGCTCCGCACCTATGGCGTGGCCCAACCGCTGCCACACGGAAGACACTCTCTGTCCTGGGTCCTCCTGCCCTCCGGCCGATGCCTGCCCCTCCGATGCGGAAGGCCCCGAGCCTTCATGTCTCCCACCATGTTGCTGCTGCTGCTCTGCCTCTGCCCGTGCACTGCCTCCTGCTGCCTGCACATCCTCTGCCGGCTGGGGGGCAGTTGTTGATGTGCCCACCCCTGCTGGACCTCCGACTCCCGACTGTGGCAGGGATGCCTCCTCCACCAGCCTGGCCGCACCGTCAGAGGCAGCTCCACAGGGCACCCAGGTGACTGATGGGTGGGAAGATGGCACAGAGGACGACTGGCGCATAGGGGGTCCAGTTGAGGAGGGGGTCGGAGCAAGCCCCATCAGACGGTGGAATCCGGCCTGGGTGACCTGTACCAGCTGGCTGACGTGGTCAATGAGCCATTCGAGATGACGTGCAGTCTCTCCATGAAAAGACTGCAGGTCACCTCGCATGGCCCGTTGACGCAACGCCACACCAGCCAGGACAGGCTCAACCCGGACCTGGATGGCCACGTCCGCAGGCAGAGGAAGGCCAGTTGACGTCAGCTCATCCCCTGCCTGAAAACGGGTCTGGACGTAGGCATCCCTGCTGGTGCAAGATGATGCAGGGACAGGATCGGGGACAGGATTGCACACAGGCACCTCCGCGGCGGCCTGTGCTGCCTCCTGTCCCTGGTCCTGCACTGCACCACTAGCACCAGTGGGATCCCCACCTCCAGACCCCGTCTCTGGTGCTTGCACGGCCTCCTCCTCCACCAAATCCCCCACCAACCTGGATGACTCCCTGCCATCTTCCCCTGTTGGGCCCTGTGGGGTCCCAGCTGCCCCTTCTGCTGCAGAGGAGTCCAACTGCAACCTCCGCCTCTTGGACCTCCCCCCGGCAGCTGCGGCCTGGGACGCGGCACCGGACTCCTCACTCCCCGACGAGATGACAACACGGGAGGGGAGCCGGGCCTTGTGTCTCCGGCTGGCGGTCGGATCCCCGCCGCTGTGCTCCACAGCACCTTCTCCGCCCTCTTCATCAGTTGATGCTGCAGACAGGGAGAAACAAAACACAGGCATCAGGGCACTGTACAATGGACACATACACACATGACAGTTGCACATGAGTGGCATTGGCAAACCTCAGACATGTCATCACAATCCCCAACACACATGTCATTGCAACTCGCACACATGAGCCATACCACAGCCATATCACAACTGCCACCACCATCCCTACACATACAACAGCATCAGCAGCCAAAGGGGAGCCAGACATCACATGCAACACAGGAAGTGCACCACACATGTACACACACCACCACACTTGCATGCATGTCTACACCTCTGCCAAGTGTCGCACTGTTCAGACGGGCATCCATGTCACATCTGCCAATCAGGCTTCCACATACCACTGTCACATGCATCCATGTTGCATCACTGTTGCACCCTTGTCAAATACACACACATGCACATGTACACAGTGCTCGTACATGCAGCCGAAAACAACATACATGCCTGACATGACGGACATGTCTACTTACATACACATTCATCCAAACATGTGTGCACGCACAGTTGCATTTGGCATGCAAGCCTACACACACAAGCACCATCCATGTCTCACACATTACAGCCCTCGCATGTGTCAGCCCCACGGCCCTGTACACCCCCACCCATACTCGACCCCATACAAACAGATGTGCAACCTGCACAATACCGAATAATCACCACACACACTGCTCACAATCAGGATGCATGTACACTCACCGCTCGACTCCAGACGGGTCTGCTTCTCTAGGACCTGGACGTGGAGCGCTGGGGATATGCGTTCCAGGACCCCCATCTGTTCTTCCGACAAGTGGCCCCGGCGCCCCTTGGCATCCGCTGCCTTCAAGAGGCGCCGGGCCTTGTTCAGGGTCCTGGACCTGAAGTCCTCCCAGCGCTTCCTGACATGTTGTAAGTCCCGGACTGCCACCCCCTCCGCGTTTATGGCAGTCACGATGTCAGTCCAGATCCGAGTCCGTCCTTCCTTGTCGGCGCGGGAACTTCCGAAGAGGGCATCATACTGCCCCAGGACTTGCTCCACCAGGACACCAACTTCAGTGGCACTGAAGCTGGTGCCCCTCTGCCTCTCTGGCCGGGGGTTGTCAGTGGTCACAGATGGTGTTTGCCCCGACATGACAACCCCAGAGGCAGGAGTGGGTGGGCAACTGGGTCCAGGGGCTGGGCTGTGGAGCGATGGAATTCCAGTCGGGAGTCTTCGGTTCCAGCAGGGGTGGTCACAGCAACAGCACCCCTGGCTGATGTGCAGGCAGCAAATGGCAGTGCACGTGGGCAGCAGGCAGTCAGGCAGCAGCAGATGGCAGGTGGGAGCGTGCTCGGGGCTCTGGGGGGCAGTAGTTCGGCCTTCTGGGCAGGAGCGTGGTCTTCTGTGTGCTTACGCGTGGCCAGCTTGGTACGGAGTGATTTGGCACGTGAAAATCCTGCACGTCAGCGTGAAAATCGAGGAAAGGCCCTTAGCGCGTAAGCGCGTCAGCACGCATACGCGATTCTATTGGACCAAAGGCCCTCAGCGCGTAAACGCGTCAGCACGCATACGCGATTCTATTGGACCAAAGGCCCTCAGCGCATAAACGCGTCTGTGACGTGACCCACACGGGTGTTTCCCACACAGCACGTGATGACAGAGCACACGTGGAAAGACTGCACGTCAGAGTGTCATCGCGTGTAATTGGACAAAAGTGCGCGTACACGCGATTGGCCTATGTACGTGTATATCAGGGGTGCGCGGACACTTACACACGCAAGTACGTCAGCGCACCTGTATCCCGGGGTGCGCGGGAATTTCCACACGCTATTGGACTGAGTACTGGATTTCAGGGGTGCGCGGGTCACACGCTCGCCTACAACACGCGCAACGCATAAATTTGCGCGCTAACAAAATAACAAGCTCAGACCCAGGATGAACATACCGTTCCTAGCAGCAGTGGGCGTGGGCTACCAAAGGAGGAGGAGGAGGATAGTCAGGGCCAGAATATTCACACCCAGAACCAGCCTTTTCGGGATGCCTGATGACCAGGTGCATGGGAGGTACAGGTTTCCACCACACATTATACTGGACCTGGTGAGTGAGTGGGAGGATGACCTCACATCACCCACCCTGTGCTCCCAAGCACTCAGCCCCCTGGAGAAGGTCCTCAATGTACTGCACTTCTTAGCCACTGGATCATTTCAGCGGACAAGTGCCATTGTGGGTGGTGTATCACAGGCCACCCAGTCACGCTGCCTACACCAGGTCTTGAACATCATCACTGCACGGCCATCAGTCCGCAGGCACATATACCTGCCCAGAACACCTGCAGAAACGCATGCTGCTGCCCTGGATTTTTACGGTGTGGCACGATTCCCCAAAGTGCTAGGTGCCATCGACTGCACCCATGTGGCTCTACGTCCCCCCAGGGCATCAGAGCACATCTATAGGAACCACAAGCACTGGCATTCCATCAAAGTGCAGGTAGTATGTAATGCCATGGGAATCATCACCTCAGTATATGCCAACTATCCCGGGTCAACCCACGACAGCTTCATTTACCGAATGTCCACCCTAAGCCGGGACCTAGAAGCTGGGCGGCATGGCGATACATGGCTGCTTGGTGAGTATGAATGCCACTGCACATGCATGCATGTCAGATACTGAGCAAGGTCACAACCACACCAATGATACCAATCACCACCTCCACAGGGGACAGTGCCTACCCTCTCAGCCCCCACATGCTGACGCCAATTCGGAACCCCACCACGCCACCCCAGGTAAGATATAACACAGCCCACATTACAACCCGGGGCATAGTGGAGCGCACATTCGGAGTGCTAAAGTCACGCTTTCGCTCCCTTGACCGTTCTGGCGGCCAGCTGTTGTACGCTCCCCCAGTAGTGTGCAGGATCATAGTGGCAGCATGTGTCCTGCACAACGTTGCAACACGCCGGGGCCTGGCCGTGGACATGGTGGTGGCACCACATCCCCAACCACATGCACAGCCGCTGCGCATGGGAGGGGAAAGGGCACGGGGGGAGGCAGCCCGTACACAGCTAGTGGCTAATTACTTCACATAGAAATCACACCCCTGTGGAGTGCACACTGCCCTGGCACATTCCATCTGACAATCAATGATGACTCAACCTGACACTGATCCTGAATGTCTGGAGAATCAACCGTGAAAACCATATCAGCCTGAGATTGTTCACCTGGAAGTGTCACAATGTGTGCATCCCTACCCACACAGACACCACCAATGCAGTTTTGTGAAGTTACACATTCAAGCAGCTAAAATGAATACCCACTTGCAAAATGCAACAAGAGGACAGTGCCATGTCAGCCAACCCAACCCCAGCACCGCCACACGACACACCGTGCCATGTCATGCTATTTGCAGGTAAACAAAGTAATCCCCACAACATGACACTAGTGTCACAATGTACAGTGTCCCTATTAGAAACTTGCAACACCTGAAATGCTCACAGTAATGCCGGACCAACAACAAACTTGAGCACGTACTACCATTAACATGACATCACAAATGTTAAATATTAGTAGTCTCACCACCTGGAAATGCCTGCACTCCCACCACTACCAACTGTGCAGTGTTGGCGCCATGTAGAGTTGTAGGTGCACTGCTGCCAACATGGACCCCATCTCCAGACTAGAGGTCCTTGTGTAGACATGAGGAAGGGACCTGCAAATTGGGAGGTAGACACAGAAGATGAGTTACACATCAATGCAACATGCAGTGTACAACACAACAGCAATATGCACTAGGAATGTATACACAGTATTGACTACAGACTGCCCACACAGCTCATGGGAGTCCAACGTCACTGTGTAATTCACTGTCACTTGGGCACACCCTTTGCAAGCCCATGGAAACGGGAAGCAGGAGGGGTGTGTGTGACTCAAACCCAAGCATCTGAACCAAATACATTACAAGCCTGCATGTGCCCAGCCACAATGCAGCGTATGCCCACAGGAACCACGGAAGCCAACAAATCGTCCCAAAAAAATTGGGAATAAAATAAATAAAAATAAAAATAAAAATAAAAATAAAAAAAAATAAAAAATGGCCATTGATGGGCCCGGGGGGGTTGGGGAGGCCACCCAGGAGGTCCGAGGACAGGATGCACACCAGAACCCACCTGCGTGGATCCTGGGAAAAGAAAACACCTCCATGGGCTCATGGCCCACACGGCTACCCTATTGTGGGAGTATCACTGCTGTCGCTATTATCACCCTGTGCAGCTGCATCCGGAGGTGGTTGCACTATGGGAGGCAGCCCACGCAAGGCCCTAGTCTGCTCCTCCATGGCTGCAAGCATGCGGGTGTGGTAGGTCTGGTTCTGGAGGATGAGTGTGCGGAGGTCCCCATGCAACAACTCACGGGATGCCCGGACCTCCGCCCTCGTTGCCTGCATCTCAGCAGAGAGCGTACGGGTGAGACGCTCCAGCTGCTGTTCTGTCCTTTGGTGTGTTGAAGCCTCAAGCTCAACAAGAGTCGTCCTGAGGTGAAGGAGCTCCTGCCTCAGGGCTTCCCTGTGGCCCTGGGACTCAATGGAGATGGCCTCCTGCAGAGTCGCCAGTGCCGCCCGCCTGTCCCTGTTGGACCCCAACATGTCCTCCCTGTGTGACTGGCAGATGGAGTCGGTTGCCTGCTCTAGTCGCTCCATCAGCCTTTCAGGGGGGACAATGGAAGTGGCCACCCTATCCATGGCCTGAGCCATCATCTCGGATGATGCTGCCTGTTGGGTTGCCATACCGTAAATGGATTGCTCCCATGCGGTATTGCCAGGTGGCATACGGCCACCACGTCGGCGGGCACCACACCTGTCTGGGGCAAGGCGAACTGCGCCTTGCTGTGCCGGCACTGCCTGAGGCTGCAGGACTGCATTCCCCCTCTGATCTGCTGGCCCAGGAACAGGATCAGAAGTCGCGGAGTGTGACCCTGCATCCGTAACCACCAAAGGCGTAGCTGCCAACACTGACATCCCCATTGAGGGTTCTGACCCTGGTGCAGGTGGGTGGAACAGAACAGAATCCCTCCCTGGAACACTCACCTGCGACGGCACGTAGGTCTCATCCGAATCAACACCTGAGTACAGCTCGGGGGAGGTGCAGCCAGAGACACCCCTTGAGAGCACGACCTGCAGCACTTGTGGGTTCTCACCCACCACCACACCACGTCCCTCACTGGTGGTTGGTCGGCCCTCGGACCCCTCCTGGGTCTGCACCATCTCCACAACCCCAGCAGTATCAGGTGCGTCTTCCCCTGCAAAGACATAAAAACAAAGAAATGGAAACAGGCATTAGCACCATGGCACACAATGAGGGCTGAGAAGCAAGAGAACCAGTACTTGATTGACACATGTCCCACATGACTAAAACCCTCCCATGCATGCAACCTCACTGCGTATGAAGGGCAGGCAAATGGCACACACTGATGACACCAAGATGGAAGATGAACACATTTCCTGCATGCTGCCTGGCAGTGGCATCACACATTGGGCTGTGATTGCCAGGTGAAACACACTTGCCATCACACAGATGGCATGTACCATTGCTAGTGAGTGAAGATGGAGAGGAGGGCAGCACCTATTCATTCAGTCCAACTCCCGCATGTAATAGCTTTTCTAATTCAAACAGGTCAGATTCTTCACCTGGAGCTGCCAGTCCGAAATGGTCCAATTGCACAGGGACATGTTTGAACAAATGATATCCAGGTAACAAAGTCACTCCACTTTACCATAGCCATGTCAGACATGTGACTAGAGGACTGCGACATGCCTAGTAAATGTGGTGGAATGCAAACAATCTGACTAAATGAACAGTGAAAAATTAAGCAGGCGGAGTGTGGCTGCGAGTGTGCAGTCTTTGGCAGTCACTCTACTGTTTCCATTGATCCTGTGGGAGGTGCTACTACCTGCTTACACCTACAAGAACCCTTCATTCCGCGGAGTGTGGCTGCGAGTGTGCAGTCTTTGGCAGTCACTCTACTGTTTCCATTGATCCTGTGGGAGGTGCTACTACCTGCTTACACCTACAAGAACCCTTCATTCCGCGGAGCGGACCGCGGAGTGTGGCTGCGAGTGTGCAGTCTTTGGCAGTCACTCTACTGTTTCCATTGATCCTGTGGGAGGTGCTACTACCTGCTTACACCTACAAGAACCCTTCATTCCGCGGAGCGGACCGCGGAGTGTGGCTGCGAGTGTGCAGTCTTTGGCAGTCACTCTACTGTTTCCATTGATCCTGTGGGAGGTGCTACTACCTGCTTACACCTACAAGAACCCTTCATTCCGCGGAGCGGACCGCGGAGTGTGGCTGCGAGTGTGCAGTCTTTGGCAGTCTGTGCATGGCTGTCATGGCGACCGCCTTTGAACCTTCACTTCTTCTGGACCATGCCTCTGTATCCGTGCCAGATTCTACGGACCCAGAGGAGGGCCGTTTACTTAGAAGTGCACGTCCCCGACTCGCACAAAAACAACCCCTCCTTCCCCGTGGTGCTTCGAGTCTTTCAAACCCAGATACAACTTATTGTCAAACACAATATCAACCTCAAGCCCTTCGGCGGCGGGCCGAGAACAAAGAAAATAAAGACCCAGCCACAAGAAAAACCCCTGCCACAACGGTGCGAGGAAGTCAGGCGGACTCAGAAACCCACCGCAACGATTCACAGTGCGCCGAAGTTACTCACTCACCCCCGGGTCCTGAGGCTCAGCGACTCCCGCTGTCACTTCTACAATCGCGGCTTCCCCCCTCACAGCTCCGAGCCTGGGACGCCTCCGGAGGGAGGACCGAGGCCCGTGAGCGGGGGGGGAGTCTGCAAAGGGCTCCATAATCGCCCGTAAATCGGGACCCACTCAGGGGGCGGAGCTTGAAGTCGCGAGGGAGGCGGCTTCTGTTGAAGCTCCGAGCAGTGAGAACAGGGGGGAGAGGGTTTCCCCTCCCCCTCCCGGGGCAAAGCAAACGCTGCCTGTGCACTCCCCCGCCCATTTGGTAACATCTCCTTTGGGGCAGCGGAAAAACAACGTCTTGACAGCTGACTCACGTCCTCACATCTCCACCGTAAATGCCCCGATACAAATCGAGGCACAAGTCCACTCGGGCCCTGATACATCTGCCCCTGACTTCCGGGAGGAACCTTGTCTGCGCCCTCCGGTGGACCGGAGGGGCGCGGTCCCTCGAATTGAGAAACCACTTGAAGAGAACCCTAGTCCGCTCACGGAGCCGTACCCCCCTTCATGTGTAGAAACCTCTAATCCCAAAAAACGTCGTTGGAAGGAGGTGGAGGCATCGGATTCCAGAAAACCTCGCTCTCTCACAAGAAAAGGCCCACAGAAGCAAAAAATGCAAAAAAAATCTTCACAAGTATAGCGTCGGGTAAAACTAAACAAACCGGCCAACCCGCAAAAAAACCATGGAATCCTGAGTCCATAAAGCCCTCAGTGGCAAGTCTAGTAACAGACTTTTTTCATGCCTTTGCCCCGGATACACGGAACAGTCAAAAGGACCTTACCGACGAGGAAATCCTAGAAGCAGTTAAAACGTGCCACCCTCCAGAAAAAACTAGAAAAAGGTCCCCGGCGTTAGACCAACAGCCAAAGGTGCAAGAGACCTCTGAGCCACAAACGGCACTACATTCTCCAACTCAGATGCCGCAGGCTCGACCCCTGAAGGACCCCTCTCTTGCCCTGCCCAGCCGAGCCTCAACCCCAGAACAAAGCGAAAAGGGTTTGGCCGCCCAAACTTCTTTGACTAACCATAACAATAAGTCTCCTTCGATCCCTATGGGGAGCCCAGTCCAGGACAACCAACTAAACTTACTTGGCCAGATTCACAGTCCTTCTCATTCAACAAAGCAGAAATTCAAGGATCTGCCGAGCTGCCCAACCCCAGCTCTGCCACAACCTATACATCTTACCACTTCCTCTGTCCAAAAGGCGGTGGCACCAACAAAGGCTCGGTTGCTCGAAACTACACCTCAAGCCCTATGCAAAGCCTCAGCAGACATAAGGCAGCAATCCCGCCTGGCCCGGGTTGGCCTACCATCCGTTCCTCAAAACAAACTGACTCATCCGGATCGGACAAGAAGTGAATCCTTAGAGATAACATCCTCCTCTGTAGTAAGAAGACTATTAAACGAGAGTCAAACAACCACCCATAATCCGAAAAATCATATGCAGCAAGCAGCGCATCAAACTGATTCTCCGACGCAAAACAAGAGGGATTTCCTTTCAATTATGTCAGCGGTCACCATAGCTTTAAATCCGTTCACCAAACTGTACGAGGGGATAAATGAGTCACTAAAAGATCACACCTCGATTCAAGCGAGGATGCTCACAAAACTGACTTTCCTAGAAGGTTATATTACCGCCCTTGATGGCAAACTGTCAAACTTACAATGGGACGCAGCTAAAAGAACTAAAATCTTTGTGGAAGCCCCCACAGAAAACCAGATGGAAGTTGGGGCGGGCGTACAAAAAAGGTGGGCCCCCCCTCCCTCTACACCCCCCACCGCTGCTATCCAAACGTCCATCCCTGCGGCTGAATATAGATTAACATCCCAGGAAGTTATTGACATCACCGATGAACCGCCGTCACTGCCCACACTTCAAACTTCTGTGAGGGGAGCGGAGGAACGTGCATTTTCATTATTCTCTCCAATATTACCAGTACCTCATCCACAAAGTGGCGTGGCTCAAAAACAAAACCAAAAAGAAAAACAAGTTCCCTCGGGGATCGCAGGTCCAACTATACAAACCAAGATTGCGGAAAATAAGGTTCAAATTCTGGTGCTTCCGCCTGCCTTACAAAACCAGAACAAAGCCTCACCCCGCTCGACGGAGGAATTTCTGACAGATGCGGACATGATGAACATCTCCCAACATTTTGATGACCCCCAAGTTCATCAATTCGTAAAGGAAGGAAAGCAAGCACGGGTGCACCGTGCCGCTGATTCGCCCCCTGGCGCCTTGGCCGACCTGAATTTAACTGAAGATCTATCAGAAGTTGAACTATCGCCTAAGTTCAGTACCCTGGAAGAACGCAGGAGGAAATTACACCAGGGACCTAGCCTAAAGCCCTCTAGTCCCCCAAGCTTTCGAGTCGTGTCGTTTGCGACCCCTGGGGCCAATGAGCGCTCAAAGCGAAACCCCGGGATACATCAAGCGCGAGAGAAGCCTGGCGCCTCGGCACCCGATAGCTATCCCAGGCCCCAAAGTAGCCTACACTCGGGTGAAAAAACTAAGGACAGAGGGAAACACTCAAAACCTCATTTTTCTTCACAAACCGAAAAATACCGAAAAGTCAATGCTCACGTAAGAGTGTCTCCCATAAAGCTGGAACAGCACGCCAAAAACAAAGACGATATAATCCTAAACAGAAGAGGACTACTTTCACTGTTTAGCCTCATTCCAGCTCTTCGGGGGATAAAATCGTCAGACCTACAGCTAGTGGACCCTTATCACTCAAACCATAGAGCAAAAGCTTTCATTCACTTGGCCTCCGCGAGCGTAAAAAAGGAAATTGTTCGTGCTGAAGAGGATTTGGCATTTCTTGGGTTCACCTTGAATAACCAAATTCAGAAATCCCACTCTCTCCAGCCAGGAAACCCAGGGAGCAACATGGGTGGCCACGCAAAAGGCAGAGAAAACGAAAATAGGAGCGAAAGGAAAAGACTTTCTGATCCAAAGCAAGTTTCTGAAATCCACGATTCGAAGCCATTAGTTCCTGAAATAGCATCTACAAACCGAAAACCAGCCTTGTCTGGCTTGAAAAAAACCTTCGATTGTCGGGGGTCCTGTTCGGCTTCAACGAATTTTGTAAAGGTGACAACTATACCCGACGCTCCCATCGTTCTTAGTAACGATGCCCATTGTTCAACAAACAGAATCTTCTCGGACAAAAACGAATATCCAAAAGACAAATTCCAGAGTCTGTGGGCCTGGCTCCCAAAGGCCCTTACACTCACGAAAAAATAGCAATGCGCAGTTCGGCTAAAAGGGCCTTCGGACTCTCCAACCGCCGACCCAACCTCATCTACCCTTCGCCTCTGTTCGTGGAACACCCGTGGCCATTTGCATTTAACAATGCCGAGTGACGCCAATTTGGCTTTATTTGATATCATCTGCTTGCAAGAGACATGGCTCTGGAAATCTCCTGCTATGGATGGCTATGACATCATATTGGCTCCAGCAAATAAAGGATTGGCGGGCCGCCCGACAGATGGGCCTGAAGAGCAAGGCCATTCTCGTATCCAACCTTTCAATCTTGGCAGTATTATTCGACTGGGAAGAGCAACCAAACTGCAGGCCCTTACAAACCGCAATTATCAACACCTACTGGAACCCAGCAGCCATAAACCAGCAGACATACCTAGCAATGATGGAAAATCTAGTAGATGAAATTCAAGCGTTCCATCAGGTTCCTTCTATCATTATCTGCGGCGATCTGAACGCCCACTGCTTTGACAACTATCCCAAGTTGGGCAAACCTTCTTCCTCGAATCCAGCCTCAAATAGAGGGAGTCTTTGGTCGACTTTGATGGCCTCAAGGAAAATGGAAAACCTGGACTCAGTTTTCCCCAACGCTGACCGCCCTCCTACCTGGGAGCAAGGTGCTCACCATGCCATCATTGATTACATTTTTGCCTCTCGTCACATTCTTCCCAAAGTTAAAGACTTCCAGGTTCGTAAGACAAAAGCGAGTGATCATAATCAGCTCATCATGTCTCTGCAATCACACTTCAAACCACCGGCCCCCTATGTTGCAGGAGTGGAATCAAACTCACGAGGAAATCGCCTGAATATGACAACGAAAGCTGTGCTAGACTTGTCTGAAAAATATGTGCTGGGGTTACACTCCAATGGACAAGATTCCTTGGACTACGTCCCTCTTCTAATTCAATATAGGTCAAAACCAAAATTGTCGGCTCCATCCTTTACTGCTCCGAGACATTCTTTCAACGCAATATTGGTGGCAAAAAGACGCGAACTGCGCAGGTTGAAACGGACGCTTGGATCACTTCCTCAAAACCAGGCCCAACTGAAATCAGCAATCAAGGCCTACAAAAACTGGGCAAAGAATCATCGCCACAATCTGTACCAGCAGGATGCAGAATCTATGCTAAAAGCAATTTGTGGAAATAAAGCGAAAGACTTCTGGTGCCTATTAAAAACATCAGCACCTTCTTTAAATAACACGTCCATCAACGCTATGGCAGAAGCAAAATGGGTCAGTCACTTCTCGTCCCTTTTCCAAGCTCCACAAGCCACAGGCCTGCCTGAACTGAAAGCGAAAAACGAAAACTGGCTGAAACTAGACGACGTGGCGGAAATTAGAGATCACATCAAAAAGCTGAAATCCTCCAGAGCGACGGGCCCGGATGGAATCTCAAATATGGACTTGAAAAAAAATGCAGAGGAATGGGCACCTCTTATTCTGTCTATATTTGCACAGTGTGCCGCCCAGAAATCACTCCCCCCATCGTGGACGAAGGCGGTTATCGTTCCAATCTATAAGAAAGGCGACATCACTGACCCACTAAATTACCGCCCTATAGCCCTTTTGGACTGCATTGGGAAGGTCTATGGGAGCCTGCTTTTGAAAAGATTTGACACCTGGTCAAAGTCGGCTCCCTGCAATGACAGGTTCCAAACGGGCTTCAAAAGAAATATGGGAACATCGGCTAACATATTTACCATCAGTGCTCTGAAAAGCAAGGTCTTGGAGGGCAAACCGAGGATTTTTGTGGCCTTTATCGACCTTTCCCAAGCTTTTGACTTGGTCGACAGACACCGCCTCTGGAATAAACTTGACGCTTGGGGGTGCCCGCATGAGTTGCTACAGCCTATCAAGGCTCTCCACTCAGAAACCAGCCTAAGAGTCCGCCTGTCACAAATAGGAAACTTGTCATCTGAAATCCAGACGGGCCGAGGGGTGAAACAGGGCTGTCCCTTAGCTCCAGCACTTTTCCTAGCCTACATCGGCGATTATGGAAATTCAGAAGATCACTCAAGGTCTTTTCCACCATCCTTGGCCACAGCAAAAATAAGTCACCTATTGTTACGCCGACGACCTCATATTACTCGATCAGACTCAGATCGGCCTGCAGAGACAATTATCAAATCTCCTGCGCTACACGTCTGAAAATAACCTTAAAATAAATAAAGAAAAAACAAAAATCATGATCCTGGAGTCCGGACAGAAAAAAAAAGCAGAAAACTTCAAATGGCGGCTGGAAGATTATGTGATTGAGACAGTCACAGAATACAAATATCTCGGAGTTTTGATGGACAGTTCCAAACACGAGAGCTCAATGCAGGCCAATCTCCAAACCAGAATAAAGAAGCTGACATCTCAAGGAAAGGCGATCGACATAAAATTCGGCAAATTTTCTTGCATCCCTGTGATCGAATTTTACAGAAAGAAAGTTATCCCTTCCATTACTTACGGAGCAGAAGCCATGCCTCTGATTCCCAGCAAAATCTGGCAAAAACTTGAAAGCGTGTTTTGGAAAGGGGTCTTGTCCCTTCCTAAATCAACACCCATAGCCGCAATCCGGAGAGAACTGAGCATAGTGTCTCTAAAGACAACAGTTGACATCAGCTCCCTGAGACTCTATCGAAAATGCATCATGGATGAGACCGAGGAAATCCATGGCCTCCTAAACAAGGAGTTAAATTCTGGCAAGGTGCAAATGCTGGCAGCATGGAAAGAAACAAATTCGACCTTACTCCATTCAGTCGCCTGCTCGGAAGTCGACCTCACCTCAAATCCAACCAGAGTGTTCAAAAAATTGAAAGAGCTTGACTGGATCCAAACCCAGGAGTCTGCCTCAAATAACAAACTACTCGAGCACTTGCCTCCAACATTCCGCAAGCTCAATGAGCCAATGAGGTATCTGCAAAAATTCCCCAATAGGGGGGCACGGAATGCGCTTCTAAGAATAAGGCTGAACTTGGTGGCCACAAATGAAATTCGAAAGATCCGAGGTTTATCCGACACGAGCGCTTGTCGCTTATGCGAGAACAATACCGAATCCATCAGACACTTGCTTCTAACATGCCCGAAAAATCAGATCCTCAGAGGGGCCTACTTGAACCATCTAATCGGGGACGAAAGAGGGTGGGACGAGGTCACCTGGTGGAACAGACTGATCAGTGGAGACCGAATTACTTGGCTCTTGGCAACCGTAAAAATATTGGAGCACACGATGAAAATGACAACCGTTACAGGGTCCCACCCTGGTTAGTTACCGCGAAACCTATTTCTACAGCTCTTCTTTTGTAAAATTCTTTTGAATATACACAAATATAAATAAAAAAAAAAAAAAAAAAAAAATTAAGCAACAATGTTGTGGCAAGGTGACACTTCAAGGGCAACTGGCGTGCAGTTGGGCTAGATGTCTACTGTTGGCAGAAGGGATACTGCTATGGCCAAATGCAGCTGCGCAGGATGTATTGCATGAAGCACATGGCTGACCCATACGACTCAGGCGCACACACTCTCACCTGGCACACAAACAGAAGCCCTCACACACACCATGCACATGGATGACACACACATGCATGTGCACTCACCGGACAATGCCTCGTAATCAGCCAAATCTCCCACGCCTTGGATCTGTTCCTCCGTGACGTAGGTCCCAGCGACTGACTCATGTGGAGTGAGTTCCATGTCTACTACTGGAGACCCACCTCCAGTCACTAGAGTTGCGGCATGACTTGAGGCCAGCTTACTCTTTGCCCTGCGCTTTAGGTCATTCCAGCGCTTATAGCAATCATTGGCTGTGCGCCTCACGATTCCAAGGGCACTTACGATGTCCGCAACGGTCTGCCAGTGTGCCTGGCGTTGTGCAGGTGTGGTCTTGGATCCTGCAACAATGACCATCTCGTTGTCATGTGCGGACACATACTCGACAAGTGCATTCAGTTCGTCATCCGTGAAGCTGGGCTTCCTGGACGGGCCGGACTGTGTAGCTGTGTCTGGGGCATCAGCCTGTGCCGGACAAGCACTCTTCCTCTTCCGCTTGGAAGGTGGTGGTGATCCTGAGTGTCCTGCGCCGCTCTGGACACTAGGGGCAGGAGCCCTGGTGGACTCTGTATCAGGAGTGTGGGATTGCACACTCAGCATGGGAGTTGGTGCAGGCATTGGCTCTAGTGTGATGGTGTCAGGGGGAATGTCAGCAGCATGGACTAGGACCGACACTGTCCGGGCTGGGTGTGTGAGGGCTGGGGTGGATGGAGCCGCAGCTGCCCCTGCAGCCTCTCCGCCCTGCCTACTTGGTGCAGCAGATGACCTTGCTGCCCCAGATGCACGTGGCATGGTGACATCAACGTGCACCAGCGCACGTGTCATAGGCCTGCTGACCTGGAAGTCAGCCATGGAGTCAGCCAGGTCTGGTGCCACAATGGGCTGGTCCAACAAGGGCTGAGCATGGATGGTGTCAGCCACATCAGCCTCAACGGGAGGGGGGGATTATGGGTGCCCTTGACTGGTCCTCCACACATGGGGGGACAGGCTCACCCTGCAAGTAACGACCACGTCCCCTACCGGATCCACCACGGCCACCACTTGTGGCTCTTCCACCTTTGCCACCCTTACGGAATCCTCGCCTCCCAGCCATGGCACTGATGTTAATGTGCGTATGGGAGTGGCTGTAAAATATTGTCCTGGGCAATTGGGGGTCAAAGGGGTTGGGTACCAGATGGTAATTGTACCCTAGTGCTCTTGCAAGGCTGATTGTAACCCCTGGGGAAAGATGACGAGTCACGCTACGCACAGGAGCCCCAAAAAAGGGAGATGACGTGCACGCAACCCCTCCTAGACCACGTGTGCAGAAAGAAAAACCTGCACTACGCTGTGGCACCCAGTAACACAAGAATGAACGTATGCGTGTCACACGCAGCCTAGAATGACCTCTGAAGGGGTAGGCTACACACGGGGCAAGCACAGATGTTCGATACGTGCGTGACTCACCGTCTGCCAGGTAAAAGAGCGTGAAAAATGAGCGCGTTTGGTTGGCAACACCCCCGCCAAAAGAAGATTTGTACGCTGTCTGAGGAGACAGGACAACAGTAGAAGGGGACACTGTTTGAGGGAACAGGCCCAGGTAAACCAGTAAAAGAGGAAAAAAGAGAAAAAGCTGTCAGAGGTAACAGGGAATACGAACTTGAAACGCCGTGAAGTAAATCGCGTGTGAAACGACAAGGAGTACAGAATTCACCCACTCGCTCTCCACGAAAAGCACGTACAAGGAAATGGTGTTCTACGCGTACCTTTTATACAGGCCCACACGTCCAGCGTCACTTACGCGGCGTGTACGCGCTAGGGCATTTCCACCAATTACATGCTTTGTCACTTATGCGTGTAGGGCCATTTCCACCAATTACACGCTTTGTCACTTATGCGTGTAGGGCCATTTCCACCAATTACACGCTTTGTCACTTCTGCGTGTAGGGCCATTTCCACCAATCACACGCGATGACACTCTGACGTGCAGTCTTTCCACCTGTGCTCTGTCATCACGTGCTGTGTGGGAAACACCCGTGCGGGTCACGTCACAGACGCGCTTACGCGCTGAGGGCCTTTGGTCCAATAGAATCGCATATGCGTGCTGACGCGCTTACGCGCTAAGGGCCTTTCCTCGATTTTCACGCTGACGTGCAGGATTTTCACGTGCCAAATCACTCCGTACCAAGCTGGCCACGCGTAAGCACATGGAAGACCACGCTCCTGCCCAGAAGGCCGAACTACTGCCCCCCAGAGCCCCGAGCACGCTCCCACCTGCCATCTGCTGCTGCCTGACTGCCTGCTGCCCATGTGCACTGCCATTTGCTGCCTGCACATCAGCCAGGGGTGCTGTTGCTGTGACCACCCCTGCTGGAACCGAAGACTCCCGACTGGAATTCCATCGCTCCACAGCCCAGCCCCAGGACCCAGTTGCCCACCCACTCCTGCCTCTGGGGTTGTCATGTCGGGGCAAACACCATCTGTGACCACTGACAACCCCCGGCCAGAGAGGCAGAGGGGCACCAGCTTCAGTGCCACTGAAGTTGGTGTCCTGGTGGAGCAAGTCCTGGGGCAGTATGATGCCCTCTTCGGAAGTTCCCGCGCCGACAAGGAAGGACGAACTCGGATCTGGACTGACGTCGTGACTGCCATCCACGCGGAGGGGGTGGCAGTCCGTGACTTACAACATGTCAGGAAGCGCTGGGAGGACTACAGGTCCAGGACCCTGAACAAGGCCCGGCGCCTCTTGAAGGCAGCGGATGCCAAGGGGCGCCAGGGCCACTTGTCGGAAGAACAGATGGGGGTCCTGGAACGCATATCCCCAGCGCTCCACATCCAGGTCCTAGAGAAGCAGACCCGTCTGGAGTCGAGCGGTGAGTGTACATGCATCGTGATTGTGAGCAGTGCGTGTGGTGATTATTCGGTAGTGTGCAGGTTGCACATCTGTTAGTATGGGGTCGAGTATGGGTGGGGGTGTACAGGGCCGTGGGGCTGACACATGCGAGGGCTGTAATGTGTGAGACATGGATGGTGCTTGTGTGTGTAGGCTTGCATGGCAAATGCAGTTGTGCGGGCACACATGTTTGTATGAATGTGTATGTAAGTAGACATGTCTGTGATGTCACGCATGTATGTTGTTTTCGGCTGCATGCATGAGCACTGTGTACATGTGCATGTGTGTGTATTTGACAAGGGTGCAACAGTGATGCAACATGGATGCATGTGACAGCGGTATGTGGAAGCCTGATTGGCAGATGTGACATGGATGGCCGTCTGAACAGTGCGACACTTGGCAGAGGTGTACACATGCATGCAAGTGTGGTGGTGTGTGTACATGTGTGGTGCACTTCCTGTGTTGCATGTGATGTCTGGCTCCCCTTTGGCTGCTGATGCTGTTTTATGTGTATGGATGGTGGTGGCAGTTGCGATATGGCTGTGGTATGGCTCATGTGTGCGAGTTGCAATGACGTGTGTTGGGGATTGTGACGACATGTCTGAGGTTTGCCAATGCCACTCATGTGCAACTGTCATGTGTGTATGTGTCCATTGTACAGTGCCCTGATGCCTGTGTTTTGTTTCTCCCTGTCTGCAGCGTCAACTGATGAAGAGGGCGGAGAAGGTGCTGTGGAGCACAGCGGCGGGGATCCGACCGCCAGCCGGAGACGCAAGGCCCGGCTCCCCTCCCGTGTTGTCATCTCGTCGGGGAGTGAGGAGTCCGGTGCCGCGTCCCAGGTCGCAGCTGCCGGGGGGAGGTCCAAGAGGCGGAGGTTGGAGTTGGACTCCTCGGCAGCAGAAGGGGCAGCTGGGACCCCACAGGGCCCAACAGGGGAAGATGGCAGGGAGTCATCCAGGTTGGTGGGGGGTTTGGTGGAGGAGGAGGCCGTGCAAGCAGCAGAGACGGGGTCTGGAGGTGGGGATCCCACTGGTGCTAGTGGTGCAGTGCAGGACCAGGGACAGGAGGCAGCACAGGCCGCCGCGGAGGTGCCTGTGTGCAATCCTGTCCCCGATCCTGTCCCTGCATCATCTTGCACCAGCAGGGATGCCTACGTCCAGACCCGTTTTCAGGCAGGGGATGAGCTGACATCAACTGGCCTTCCTCTGCCTGCGGACGTGGCCATCCAGGTCCGGGTTGAGCCTGTTCTGGCTGGTGTGGCATTGCGTCAACGGGCCATGCGAGGTGACCTGCAGTCTTTTCATGGAGAGACTGCACGTCATCTCGAATGGCTCATTGACCACATCAGCCTGCTGGGACAGGTCACCCAGGCCGGATTCCGCCGTCTCATGGGGCTTGCTCCGACCCCCTCCTCAACTGGACCCCCTACGCGCCAGTCGTCCTCTGTGCCATCTTCCCACCCATCAGTCACCTGGGTGCCCTGTGGAGCTGCTTCTGACCGTGCGGCCAGGCTGGTGGAGGAGGCATCCCTGCCACAGTCGGGAGTCGGAGGTCCAGCAGGGGTGGCCACATCAACAACTGCACCCCAGCCGGCGGAGGATGTGCAGGCAGCAGGAGGCAGTGCACGGGCAGAGGCAGAGCAGCAGCAGCAGCAACATGGTGGGAGACATGAAGGCTCGGGGCTTTTGACATCGGAGGGGCAGGCATCGGCCGGAGGGCAGGGGGACCCAGGACAGAGTGTCTTCCGTGTGGCAGCGGTTGGCCACGCCATAGGTGCGGAGCGGCGGCGGGCGGAAGAGGCGCGGCTCACAATGGTCAGGGCGGAGAACTCCATGCGGAGGGCCCTGAGGCGGGCCGAGTGCCTCGATGCAATCCGCAGGGGGTTGGAGGAGGACACGGTGTCGTCCCTGCGGACCCTCGGGGCCACGGAACTGGACCGCCTCCGGGACATCGAACAAGAGTTCGATGATGCCCTGGCCTGGGACACCACGGAGTGAGCCGCTGGACTTGCCCGCCGCCTTTGTATATAGTTCTTTAGTTTTAGGTTTCCTTTGTTTCTTATTATGATTTGGAGTCGACGGACACTGCTCCACTTTTTGTATATAGTTGATTTTTAGGTAGGTTTTTTAGTAGGTTTCCTTTGTTCAGTTGGGCTCATGGACCCTTGGTAGTTTTTTACATAGTTCTTTGTTGCATGGAGATTTTTTTACATTTGACTTTGGACAAATTTTTTTGGGATTCTGATTTGCATTTTTTGGTTTTTATACGGACAGCAAGCTTATTTTTTCTCATTCACATTGTAGCTTGTTTCCTTTCTTTTGCATTATTTTTTTTTTTTCAATACAATTTTGTTTCCATACTTCACTGTGTGGTATCATCTCATTGGTTTCATGCATGTCATGTTGGGTGTTTTCCCATTCAATTGCAACCATTGTGTGTGACGGACATGGGTTCATTAGCTTCATGAACATTGGGGGTGTAACATGTAATTTCCATTTCCATGTGGGTGAATGGGTTACTTGGTAGGGCTTTTTGGCTGTGGAGGCTGACCATTACGCACATGATTGGGGATTGTGAGGACCTGGTGGAGGGTGCCCCTGCACTGCTGGGGGAGGGGGTGGTGGGAGACATGAGTGGGGGCCTGGTGGAGGCTGCCCCTGCACTGCTGGGGAGTGGGGGTGGTGGGAGACATGAGTGGGGGCCTGGTGGAGGCTGCCCCATGCACTGCTGGGGGGTGGGGGTGGTGGGAGACATGAGTGGGGGCCTGGTGGAGGCTGCCCCTGCACTGCTGGGGGGTGGGGGTGGTGGGAGACATGAGTGGGGGCCTGGTGGAGCCTGCCCCTGCACTGTTGGGGGTTGGGGGTGGTGGGAGACATGAGTGGGGGCCTGGTGGAGGCTGCCCCTGCACTGCTGGGGGGTGGGGGTGGTGGGAGACATGAGTGGGGGCCTGGTGGAGGCTGCCCATGGTGGCAGGGGGGTGGGGGTGGTGGGAGACATGAGTGGGGGCCTGGTGGAGGGTGCCCCTGCACTGCTGGGGGGTGGGGGTGGTGGGAGACATGAGTGGGGGCCTGGTGGAGGCTGCCCATGGTGGCAGGGGGTGGGGTGGTGGGAGACATGAGTGGGGGCCTGGTGGAGGCTGCCCCTGCACTGCTGGGGGGTGGGGGTGGTGGGAGACATGAGTGGGGGCCTGGTGGAGGCTGCCCCTGCACTGCTGGGGGGTGGGGGTGGTGGGAGACATGAGTGGGGGCCTGGTGGAGGCTGCCCCTGCACTGCTGGGGGGTGGGGTGGTGGGAGACATGGGTGGGGGCCTGGTGGAGGCTGCCCCTGCACTGCTGGGGGTGGGGGTGGTGGGAGACATGGGTGGGGGCCTGGTGGAGGCTGCCCCTGCACTGCTGGGGGGTGGGGGTGGTGGGAGACATGAGTGGGGGCCTGGTGGAGGCTGCCCCTGCACTGCTGGGGGGTTGGGGCGGTGGGAGACATGGGTGGGGGCCTGGTGGAGGCTGCCCCTGCACTGCTGGGGGGTGGGGGTGGTGGGAGACATGAGTGGGGGCCTGGTGGAGGCTGCCCCTGCACTGCTGGGGGGTGGGGGTGGTCGGAGACATGAGTGGGGGCCTGGTGGGGGCTGCCCATGGTGGCAGGGGGTGGGGGTGGTGGGAGACATGAGTGGGGGCCTGGTGGAGGCTGCCCCTGCACTGCTGGGGGGTGGGGGTGGTGGGAGACATGGGTGGGGGCCTGGTGGAGGCTGCCCATGGTGGCAGGGGGGTGGGGTGGTAGGAGACATGAGTGGGGGCCTGGTGGAGGCTGCCCATGGTGGCAGGGGGGTGGGGGTGGTGGGAGACATGGGTGGGGGCCTGGTGGAGGCTGCCCATGGTGGCAGGGGGGTGGGGGTGGTGGGAGACATGAGTGGGGGCCTGGTGGAGGCTGCCCATGGTGGATATGCTGCCTGCGGGACATGAGCAGGGGTGCAGGGTAGTCCCCCGTGGTGTGGGCTGCCTGCAGGGTCCGTGGAGGTTGTGGAGCGTACACCTGGGAGGACCCACACGGCCAATTCACGTGTGGTACTCCCCAGAACCCCTGAAATACACATACCCTGCTGAAATCGTGTGTGGAACTTCCCGCGCACCCCTGCAATACACGTACCCTGATGAAATCGCGTGTGGAACTTCCCGCGCACCCCTGAAATACACGTACCCTGCTCGCACTGGGCCAATCGCGTGTGGAACTTCCCGCGCACCCCTGCAATACACGTACCCTGATGAAATTGCGTGTGGAACTTCCCGCGCACCCCTGAAATACACGTACCCTGCTCGCACTGGGCCAATCGCGTGTGGAACTTCCCGCGCACCCCTGAAATACACGTACCCTGATGAAATCGCGTGTGGAACTTCCCGCGCACCCCTGAAATAGACGTACCCTGCTGAAATCGCGTGTGGAACTTCCAGCGCACCCCTGAAATACACGTACCCTGCTCGCACTGGCCCAATCGCGTGTGGAACTTCCCGCGCACCCCTGAAATAGACGTACCCAGCTGAAATCGCGTGTGGAAATTCCCGCGCACCCCTGAAATACACGTACCCTGCTCGCACTGGGCCAATCGCGTGTGGGACTTCCCGCGCACCCCTGAAATACACGTACCCTGATGAAATCGAGTGTGGAACTTCCCGCGCACCCCTGAAATAGACGTACCCTGCTGAAATCGCGTGTGGAACTTCCCGCGCACCCCTGAAATACACGTACCCTGCTCGCACTGGCCCAATCGCGTGTGGAACTTCCCGCGCACCCCTGAAATAGACGTACCCTGCTGAAATCGCGTGTGGAAATTCCCGCGCACCCCTGAAATACACGTACCCTGCTCGCACTGGGCCAATCGCGTGTGGAACTTCCCGCGCACCCCTGATATACACGTACCCTGATGAAATCGCGTGTGGAACTTCCCGCGCACCCCTGAAATAGACGTACCCTGCTGAAATCGCGTGTGGAACTTCCCGCGCACCCCTGAAATACACGTACCCTGATGTAATCGCGTGTGGAACTTCCCGCACACCCCTGAAATCCACGTACCCGGCCAAATCGCGTGTGAGACTTCCCGCGCACCCCGGTATACACAAACACGTATTTTTGGTCAGCGGGTGTCCGTGTTTGTGGGTACCCCTTTGCACGTCATTTGTCCTGGAGGGCCACAGTATAGGACATTCATCATGGCAGTATATAGGTGCTATTTGTTGGCGCACCTTTTGGCGCACATTTCTTACAGCCGCAGAGACGCTACCGCCTGCTTTCTTGTGGCGGTCGTGTTTGTGCGTGTGCGCTGGTTTGAGCGTGCGCTTTTTTGCCCTATTCTATTCCATGAATACGTGTTGTAGGCGAGCGTGTGGGCGTTCCGCGCACTTGTGCCCTGTACTTCCCCCGTGACGCCCACGTTTTGGCAAGTTGTTCCCCATTCCGAGTGTTACGCCCGTGTTCCGCCTACTTTTGTTGCGTGCGCCGCGCTATGTGCGATTTTCGCTGTGGCCTGTGCGATTTTCGCTGTGACCTGGCGCACGCAGTTAGATGGCCTGTGCGCCAACGTGCGCCGCGCACATTTTTTCGCACATCCGCTGGTTTTCTCGCGCACGGCCTTCCATGAATCGATATGCGCTGCTTTTCGTGCGATTTTCGCACTTGCACTGCGATTTTCGCTATTCCACTGCGATTCGCACGTTTTTGCCCACTTGCGCCGCGCTAATTATTCCATGAATCGGCCTGTAAATCTATACTATGCAAGAGAACGTATTGCTAATTGGGCTAAGGTAATGAAGTGTTGCTTTCCATTGTGCAAGGAACCGATTGAGACAATGAAACATCTTATACTAGAATGTCCACATTTTAGTTTAATGAGGACTAATCGGTTCTCGAAATTTGTGAATACAGATTTTGAAGATTGCTTGCAATTTCTATGGACACGCATGATGCAAGGCACCCACAAACCGATCATATTTGAATTGGTCAGCCTGTGTAAGCATATCGAAAAAGAATTGCTTACATTTTAAGACTTGGAGGATATATAGTGTATGACACAATATTCTCCATTTTTGTAACCTATGAACAATATGATGTAAAGTTTTATGTTGAAATATGAATTTAAATGATAACTGAAATGTAAATATTTTATTCTTATTTTTTGTAATTGATTTTGTAAAGGTTCTACAAAGTAATTTCTCTTTGTAACTGAACTAAATACAAATAAAAAAAAATTAAAAAAAATACTTTCACATTCATTAGGCTTTGCAGAGTGCAGGCGGCAATGTGTGAAACATGAATTGACCTTGTTTACTGCAAAATGTGCTCTCTATTTCTAATGATTCTGATTAAGTACAGTTGTGCATTGTCCATATTTTGAGAAAAATATATAAACACTGTAGGGCATGGTTTTAAAAAGAAATTTGTGGCTGTTCATTTTGAGTTAATTTCCATAATAAGATGGTACATGTCCAGCGCAGTGTCAGAACCTGAGTCTCTCCCAAAGAGTCCTCAGATAAAGTAAAGGAAATTCCAAGCGGATTCCCTATGTTGTCATGGGCGCTACTCCCGAGGGGCCAGGACTGGCCCAGCGCCCTCGGAAGCAGACCCGTCTTCCACTACTCCTGACCCAGCAGACCCCTATAGGGGCCCTTTGGACCGTGTCCTGGTGCCTTTGGCGCCAGGCTCATGAAGGGTTTCAGTCCCGGCGCCATAGGCGCCGGGCTCATATTGATAAACAGTGTAATAATGCTTGGGTGGACTTACCTGAGGCAGACCATGCTGCATATTTACCCAGAACAAACCAGTCTGGTTGAAGTCCCCAGCCATCAGGGCTGGGAGAAACTATTCCCTCCATTCAGGAACTCTTTTCTTACCTGGGTGGAACCGGTGGAAGAACACACACTGCAGTAACGGCGGCATCGCTCTTCGGCATCCCAGCACCAGTGCCACAACTAAGGCCGCAAAAGACTTGAGCCTCAACACTGAACTCATCCAGTGACATAACTGGAATCCACGCACCCCTGCACCAGACGCAGGATGGAGAGCTCAGCATTTATACGTCTAAGGTGAGAGCTCGCCGAGACAAGTAGAAAGCTAGTCTGTGGGAGAAACTGGCGATTGGTGGGAGAAGGAATCCCATCAAACGGTGATTAACCCTTTTTCTTCCACCTGCAGAAAACTTACCCTGCAAGTCAGACATTCGATAAGAGGAAGCCCAGTCCTGAGAGTCGTCCGAGCTCTACGCTTCTCAATTGAAGAAACGATAGCAGCCCAGCCGGGATCAGCGCCTCCGTGGGAATCAGGTGAGCGTTACAGAACGCAAAGCCCACCAATAACCTCCTACCCAGGCGCTATGGAAACTTCCGACACAGACCAACTGGCCCAGTTATTAGGGGAATTAAGAGCTGAAGTTCATGATGCCCGCCAGGAAACGAATGCCCTTAGGAGGGAATTGATAATATCAAAAGAACGAACTGATGATCTCGCCAGACAGTTATTACAGACACAAGCGGGGCAAACCATGCTACCTAATTCAGGAGGGAGCTATATCCCAGCGGCTTCAGCCAATCCTGTTCAAATCAACCTACCCGGAAATGTGCCATTGGCACCACCTGAACGCTTCTCTGGTGACCCTAAAAGGTTTGCGGTGTTTATAAATCAATGCCGATTGCACTTTCTTTGTAGACCTGCAGCCTTTCCGACTGACCAGACTAAGGTAGCCTTTGTGCTTTCGTATCTTAGCGGCAGTGCCGCTGATTGGTCGATCCCTCTGGTTACACAGGATGACCCGATCCTTCGTGATTTCCCGACCTTCCAGGCAAATATGGAAAGACTTTTTGCATTCCCAGGGGCAGGCCCTGGACAACGAACTTCTTTCCCTACGACAGGGCAATCAAGATCTTTTGGCCTACATTGCATCATTCAATAGGCTAATCGTGGAAACCAGATGGCCTGAGGACAAAAGAATCACGCTTTTTCACCGGGGTTTGCGTGGCGAACTCAAAGACGTCCTTGCCCAGGTAGTGAATCCTCCTCAGGATTGTTCAGAGTACATTGATTTGGTGGTCCAATTGGATCACAGACTATAAAACAGAAAGGCGGATCGATCCAGGTTTGAAACACGAGTGTTCCCTAAGCCTCAAAGTCACACCAAAGGAGTTGAAGCTGTCGAACCTATGCAAATTGGGGTTGTAAAGGGTCCCCTAACCCAGAAAGAACGCGACAGGAGACGACAAATGCAACTATGTCTCTATTGTGGAAATTCAGGACATTTTCTTCGAGATTGCCCGGTGAAACCACCTAAGAAGACAGTGGGAGCTTCTGATAAGAGTTCTGAAAAGTCTGAGCCGGGAAACAACCTCGCCCGACAAGTGTAGAGGTCTGCTTGCCGAGCGTAAAAACCAGTTCTTTGACCTCGCACTTCATAATGCCAATGGTCCTCGTAAACCCAGAGCAACCGGATTGTTTGCATGCAATTAAGGCATACATTGATAGCGGAGCAGTTGGAAATTATGTGGACCGCAAATTGGCTTCCAGGATGAACTTACCTCTTTGTCCAAAGGTGGTTAAAGACGTCATTACCACCGTGGATGGGACGGAAATCGCCTCCGTACCAGTGACCCATACCACTACTGAAGTGACGATACTAGGCCAAGACGGGCATCAGGAGGTAATTGTGTTCGACGTGATCAAGGCTCCTCAATTCCAAGTAATTCTAGGGATTCCTTGGTTGGAGAAACACAATCCTCAGATTGATTGGCGAGCAAAGACGATAAAGTTCCCAGAGTGCACACCAACTTGTTATCCACGACCCAACATTGGCCTAGCGTCAGTAACGGCTGACGGTCCACAATTACCTCTAGAGTATCGAGAGTTAGAAGATGTTTTTCAAAAGGAACAGGCTAACACCTTGCCACCCCACAGATCATACAATTGTCAGATAGATTTGCTACCCGGTGCAACTCCCCTTTGCAGTAGGATTTACGCCCTTACCGAGCCTGAGAACCTTGATCTGCGACAGTATTTAGACCAGTACCTGGCCAATGGCTTTATCCGTCCGTCGAAGTCCCCTGCATCCTCGGCTCTGTTCTTCGTACCAAAAAAAGAAGGTGACCTCAGAACCTGTATAGATTATCGTGCTCTGAACCAGATAACAGTAAAAAACCAGTACCCCTTACCTCTGATCCCGGAACTCCTTGACCAGGTAAAAAACGCCTGTATTTATACTAAGCTTGATCTCCGGGGAGCTTATCACTTGGTACGGGTCAAGGAAGGAGATGAATGGAAGACGGCCTTTCGCACTAAGTATGGGCTATTTGAATACCAAGTGATGCCCTTTGGACTATGCAATGCACCGGCCGCCTTCCAATATTTTATGAATGATGTCCTCAGAGAGCTCATTGATGTCTGCGTTGTCGTCTACATAGATGACATTCTTGTGTACTCATCTTCAGAAGCTGACCATCGAAATCATGTTAGGGCGGTCCTTGAAAAACTTCGCCAACATAAACTTTTTGCCAAGCTCGAAAAATGTGTTTTTCATGTCACTGAGGTCGAATTTTTGGGATTTTTTCTGACACCCAAAGGAGTCCATATGGACTCGAGAAAAGTAGACGCTATCCTCAAATGGCTGTCTCCTACTTCCGTGAAAGGCGTTCAAAGCATGCTAGGCTTTGCCAATTTTTACCGTAGATTTATTCCAGAGTTTTCACGAGTGGTACAACCCATCACCGCCCTCTTAAGAAAAAATAAACGCTTTGAATGGTCCGCAGAAGCAGAACAAGCCTTCCAAGAGCTAAAGGCTAAATTCACCTCGGCGCCAATACTGAAACACCCACGCCCGGACCTCCCTTACATCGTTGAAACCGACGCCTCCAGCTTAGCAATGGGAGCAGTCCTATCACAAAGAGATCCAGAGACTAACCAACTGCATCCTGTGGCGTTCTGGTCTCGGAAGTTCTCGGCACCTGAGATCAACTACACCATCACAGACAAAGAGCTTCTAGCGATTAAATCAGCCTTTAAGGCATGGCGGCATTATCTCCTCGGGGCCAGACCCACCGTCACAGTGATCACCGATCATCGAAATCTGCAGTATCTGAAAACCGCCAAGGATCAATCCTCCAGACAGCTTCGCTGGGCTCTATTCTTTGCTGAATTTGACTTCGTGATCACTTATCGCCCCGGCAACAAGAACGGCAAAGCAGATGCTCTTTCCCAAATTGGAATGGGAGATAACGTTGCCAATCCAGAACCTGTACCAATAATTCCTGAACAAAGGATTGTGGGTCTGATTTCTTCACAATCCATTGAGGATATTGAAGAAAAAAACTAAACAACTTGTAACCTCACCAGACTTACAGAACTGGTTACAAAAAGGAAAAGATTTCACTGTAAGCAATGACTTGCCTTATTTCCAAGGACGATTGTTCCTACCACACGCCGGTTTACAAAGACAGGTAATCTCCTGCTATCATGATTCATTAATTGAGGGTCACCCTGGCATTGCCAAAACCACAGAAAAGGTGAAGAGACACTTCTGGTGGCCTTCGTGGAGAAAAGACATAAAGGAATTTGTGATGTCCTGCGGTGTGTGCGCTCAAAACAAGGGTCAGAAGAAGAGGCCGGCTGGTCTTCTGCAACCATTAGACATCCCACCGTGTCCCTGGCATACCCTTTCCATGGACTTCATCACAGACTTACCCTCCTGTTCCGGGTACAACACCATTCTTGTTATTGTGGACCTGTTTTCTAAAATGGCCCACTTCATTCCGCTAAAAGGCTTACCTTCAGCATCAGTCCTAGCCAAAGTATTTCTTGAAAACATCGTCCGGCTACACGGCTTCCCGTCAGTACTAATCTCAGATAGGGGGAGCCAGTTTATTTCCCACTTTTGGCGTAGCTGTTGTCGATTAGCTCAAATCGATGTAAGACTTTCGACCAGCCATCATCCCCAGACCGACGGGCAAACCGAGAGAACAAACCAGACACTCGAGCAATATTTACGATGCATGCTACAACAGTCGGAGAGTAACTGGAAGGACATCCTTTGGATAGCTGAATATGCTTACAACAATTCAGTTAATTCGGGTACCGGGAAGAGTCCCTTCTACATCTTGTATGGGATTCATCCTTGAACCTCCAACCTTGATCCACCTCAAGATCTTGGAACACCCGCCATGGATCAATTGCACACCGTTATTACCCAAGCTTTTAAGGAAGCGACTGCACATCTACAACAAGCTAAAGAGAGGTACAAAAAAGGAGCAGATCAACACAGAAGCAATGCCCCTCAATACCAGGTTGGGGATCAAGTCTGGCTGTCCACCAAACATTTATCGCTTAAAGGGCCTCGCACCTTCAACCCCAAATACCTGGGACCATATCCAATTACGGCCATAATTAATCCAGTGGCCGTTAAATTAGAATTGCCAACCCATATGAGAATACATCCTGTATTTCACGTATCTCTTTTGAAACCCATGCAACCTGGAACCAGATTGACCAATCCTCCAGAGCCCATTCAAGTGAATGGGGAGCCCGAATTTGAAGTAAAAGACATTTTGGACTCTAAAATCATCAGATCGAAGCTATTCTACCTAATCGACTGGAAAGGCTACGGACCTCAGGAAAGGTCATGGGAACCCTATGACCACGTCCATGCTCCTCGTCTAGTCCAGAAATTTCACCGAACCTTTCCCGATAAACCAAAACCCCCGGGGAGGACAAGTTTGGGAGGGGCCTTGAGGGGGGGTGCTGTCATGGGCGCTACTCCCGAGGGGCCAGGACTGGCCCAGCGCCCTCGGAAGCAGACCCGTCTTCCACTACTCCGGACCCAGCAGACCCCTACAGGGGCCCTTTGGACCGTGTCCTGGCGCCTTTGGCGCCAGGCTCATGAAGGGTTTCAGACCCGGCGCCATAGGCGCCGGGCTCATATTGATAAACAGTGTAATAATGCTTGGGTGGACTTACCTGAGGCAGACCATGCTGCATATTTACCCAGAACAAACCAGTCTGGTTGAAGTCCCCAGCCATCAGGGCTGGGAGGAACTATTCCCTCCATTCAGGAACTCTTTTCTTACCTGGGTGGAACCGGTGGAAGAACACACACTGGAAGCACTTCTCTGCTATTTAAACCATGCCCGATGGAAAACACGTGCTTCGCGTTATTCTGCAGCAGCAGCAGGACGCTCACCGAGTCGGCTCCTGCATTCCAGGTCCAGAGTCATCTTCAGCTTCTGCGCAGCAACCTGTGGATGAAGAAAGACACAGAACAATACTTACCAGATCCCGGAATCCAGTCACTGGCAAAACCTGCAAAGAATAAACATAAGGTTAGAAAAGTGCAACTCGCTCGCAGCCGCGCCCGCTTACCTGATCCATCCGTGATTGCAACGGAGCTAACCGCGGCCTTCTCTTCGGCAGCTTCTCTGCACCTGAAAGACAAAGGACATAATTAAAAAGGGGTTCAGGTGAAGGCAGTCGCATTCATCTTAACTTACCAGTTTTTGCACGCGCAGTAGCGGCCGCATCAACCTCAGCATCCCGGCACCTGAAAAACAGGAAAAAGACATTATTTGAGGTGCCATTAAAAGCGTCCAACGATCATTATACTTACGTGCATCGGCACGTGCAGTCGTAACGGATATAAAGCCCGCAGCATCCCGGCACCTGAAAGCTAGAAAAAGGACATTATTAGAGGTGCCATTAAAAGCGGCCAACGAACATTATACTTACGTGCATCGGCACGTGCAGCGGCAACGGAAAACTACACCCACAGAATCCCGAGGCCTGAAACAAAGGAAAAGGGACATTATTGAGGTGCCCATCTTTTAAAGCCTAAAGACTACAGTATACTTACAGGCATCCGCTCGTGCAGTAACAGCAGCATCGCTCTCCGGCATCCCAGCACCAGTGCCACAACTAAGGCCGCAAAAGACTTGAGCCTCAACACTGAACTCATCCAGTGACGTAACTGGAATCCACGCATCCCTGCACCAGACGCAGGATGGAGAGCTCAGCATTTATACGCCTAAGGTGAGAGCTCGCCGAGACAAGTAGAAAGCTAGGCTATGTGAGAAACTGGCGATTGGTGGGAGAAGGAATCCCATCAAACGGTGATTAACCCTTTTTCTTTCACCTGCAGAAAACTTACCCTGCAAGTCAGACATTCGATAAGCGGAAGCCCAGTCCTGAGAGTCGTCCGAGCTCTACGCTTCTCAATTGAAGAAACGATAGCAGCCCAGCCGGGATCAGCGCCTCCGTGGGAATCAGGTGAGCGTTACAGTTATAAACACATTATTTTTCAGGTGACCTGGTAAGTCTATTCTGAGTAATTACACTGATCCACCAATGCAATATAAATAATGAAGAGAAAGTGTACCCCTAGTCACCAGGCCTAGTGCAACCCTAAGCCCTGTTTTTGGTTTCAGCAAAGGATCCCAATGTGAGTCTAGCCCCGTGTTTTGTGGTAAGCTAGGGAACCTCACAAAATACCCTACAATCTCTGCCAACCCCGCTTTCCAGCACCTTACCTCAGTCCCTCTTTTTTGCATTGGTCAGCTAAATTAACCTGACTGCTTATTATGGGGAGGATGGAGAATCGTATGGAGGAAAGGGGACTAAGGACTAGGACTACATTAGTCACTACAGTGAGTAGCTTTTAATTACTCCTATGTCCCATCCCCCTTCCTCGATACTGTATGGGTGATTACAACAGATTTCATTCCTTTGGGAGGAGTCTTATCATGCAAACAGGTTATTGAGCACTGCCTGGCCAAACGCTGCATCTGATCTGACGCAACTGTCCAAACAGTAATGCTTGCAGAAGGCTGACAGAGACGCCCAGGTGGCCACCTTGCTTATCACCTGCCAGGGAATATGTCTTTGAAAGTCTAACGGCGTTGCTTTTGTCGTGACGGGCATATTTGCCGGCACATCTCATTCTGAAGCTTGTAGGCTTCTGTGATAATCGCCACCATCCATCTAGCTGATGTCTTGGAAGCTTTTGTGCCAGACGCAGTGCCACCAAATGTTACCATTAGCACATATGAATTGTGGCATGACCTGGTCCTGCTCAGGTAGAGCTTGAGCAGTCTTCTTACATCCAAACAGTGCAGTACCTTCTCCGCCTCAGATTGAGTATTCGGGAAGAAGGTAGGTGGGATCCTTTCCTCATTTAAATTAAATGCCAAAACTATTTTTGGAAAAACTTTGGGTGGCTTTGTAACATCACCTTGTCCTTGTGAAACATTGTGTAAGGCTCTGATGCCACTAAGGCCAGAATCTCACTGACCATGCGCAGATGTTAGCCCCACTAGTAATGCTGTCTTTAGTGTGACCCATCTAATATCGGTTGAAGCCAGAGGCTCAAAAGGCTTATGAGCCAGAGCCACCAGAACAACATTAAGATCCCATATACAATGTGGTCTCTTAATAGGCGGATATAGCCTAGCTAAGCCATGCATATTTCTTTTCACCAAAGGGTTGGACTGGAAGGACATAGAATCTGAATTACTGTAACTCCTATGGCCACCAAATATGTTGCGGCACGTATCCACTTGCACTCCCGTTTGACCCAGGTTTGCAGAAAATGACAGAACCTGATCCAGTGTGCAGGATAGAGGGTCCACATTGTTGTCCTTTAATCAATAGCAAAGGCGTGACCAATTACCTTTGTATTGGTTCCTGGTAGAGTATTTTTCTTTCCCTTTGAATAATCCCCAAGTTATCCTCCGACAGGCCCAGGTGTTGAAGTGTTAGCTTTTCAAGATGCAGGCTGCTCGTGCTAGCAATCACAGAGCCAGGTGAACCACCGCTTCTCCCTGCTGTGTGAGAAGTCGATGGCCTGTCATGGGCAGGATAACTGGAACCAGATTGGTGCTTACAATTGGGTACTCCCGGATTTTATGATATTGGGGGGGGGGGTGACACTATCAAATGGGAGACTTATATATCACAAAAAGAAAGATAGGTCAACTACCCCTTCTTATAGTGCCTACGTTGCAACAGGTCAGATCAACCACAATCTGAATGATTCACAAATTGTTTAGACCACCACTTATTGAGAGCTAACATTTTCATTTATTTAATCCATCTTATACAGCATTAACAACCTTAGAAAATGATCTATACATATTGACCTAGTAACAGAAATTGCTACACCTGTGCACAAGCACTTACGCTCTGAACCGTGTCAGTGCACCATGATATTGGCAATCAGTGCCACAGGAAAAGAAAAAATTCACTGCAGTTAAAACAGTCAGAAAAAGGAAATTCAGTCAAAGATGCTGTTCATCTATCATTCAGATTGTGGTTGATCTGACCTGTTGCAACTTAGGAACTATAAGAAGGGGTTGTGCACCTATCTTTCTTTTTGTGGAATCTGATTGGCAATGAGGTCCTAGTACCATATCCCGGATGCCTACTGGGGAACCAAGAGGATCATGTGGCGCCCCACTGGTCACCTGGCATTCACAGTACCTTCTGAATAAGTGATGTCGGCGGAAAAGCATAACACCAGAGGTTGTTCCATGATATGTGGAAGGCAGACCCTGGAGAATGCCTGCCCGTGCCCATCCACAAGGCAAACTACTTGCATTTTCCTCCATGGCAAAGAAGTCCCCCTCCGGATGGCAGCACCCATTCGTAGTTCTCCATGCCCAGCCTGCTGAGTCTGTCTGCTTCTGCATTGCTCTCACCCAGGATGTGTATGGCTGAGAGGTGAATGTTGTGGGTGACAGCCCAGTCCCAAATTTGAATAGTCAGCCTGCACAGGAGAGGGGTTCTTGTTAAAACATGGACGTGGAGCTGTCTGTTCTGATTTGCTCCTGATGAGTGGAAGGAACGCCCTGAGGGTCAGCTGAATAGTGCTGACCTCCAGAAAGTGTATATGCTGCTCTCTGTCTTGGTTTCACCATAACCAGTGTATGGAGAAGCTGTCCAGGGTGGCCCTCTACGATGGGTCCGTCATGATCATCACAGAGGACCCTGGTGGTACAAAGGGGGTTTCCCTCATGACATTGGCTTCTACTTTCCACCACTGTAGGTCTGAATCAGTTCCATCTTGAAGTTTTGGAGGGGTAAGGAAAGGTTGAGGAAGGATAGATCTAGCACCACTCAAAGGGCAGTCTGGTTCTTCCTCCGTGTGTCGACGATCGTGGAGTACATGCCTGAGCCCGTCTGCGAAGGTGGTACCTGCTCCACTGCAAAGCTTTGGACTAGAGAACATATCTCCTCTAGCAGTGTTGTCAGCGCCTTGATGCCCATGGTGATTTGCTGTGCTTTATAAGTGTAATGATGATAGGGATGATGACCCTATCTGCAGGAGAGCAGAAGAATGGGGATGTTTGCCAGGGATTGGGAGCCGAAAACCCGTGAAATTACTGACAATATCCATGGATCTGAAAACAGATGATATCAGTGCATACTGTGAAGGGATAGTCTGCCCGGCACAGGGGAGCTGTGAACCCGGACACCGCCCTCATTGTTTCTCAGGCTCTGAGGCTGGTGCTGAGAAGGGGGGCAGGAAAAATCCCTTGGATGCTGTGCACTGCTGTTTGCACCTGTGTAGGCTGGGCAACCTTTCCGGCTGTCTAGCCAGTCTGTCTTGGAAGCCCATGAATCCTCCGAGGGACCTGGCCCTTTGGTATGTTCCACTTTTGCACCTGCCCAAAGCTCTTGGTAGCTGGTTTAGCCAAAATGGCTAACGACTTGGCAGTTTGAGAACTTGCCTTCTTCTTGGTAAGTTCCTTGTGCATGGATGAGTGAAGCAAGTCCACCCCTTGGAAGGGTAGGTAAAGAATGCGATTCTGCACATCAGAATTGAATTTAGTAGCAAGCCTCCACGCTGTGTGGCGCATGTCCATTGCTGTGCATATGCCTCGGGTCCGCAGGCAGCCCTCACCACAAGGGACCCCCAACACCCGTGACCATGCCCAGCAGGCAGCCCACATCACAGGGGACCCCTCAACACCCGTGACCATGCCCCGCAGGCAGCCCATCACCCGTGACCATGCCCGCAGGCAGCCCACATGGCATCATACACCGCAGGGCCCAACTCATGCCCCCCCACCAGTGACGGCAACCTGCAGGCAGGTCCCGACCCATGAAAGCCCCCCGCCCCCACCAGTGACGGAAACCTGCAGGCAGGCCCCAACTCATGTCCCCCCAACAGTGACGGCAACCTGCAGTCAGGCCCCGACTCATGTACCCCTACCCCCAGCAGTGACGGCAACCTGCAGGCAGGCCCTGACACACGTCACCCCCAAACACATTGTCCCAACATGCAATCATGAATGAAATGTCCACAAAAATTACACCACATGCTGCCCCCCCACAGTGCAACTCAACACCCATCCATTGGTCATATTCCCCAGTACATGTCCCATGCCAGGTGAATCACAATCCATCACATGCATGTTTGCACACACATTACCAACATTGATGAACAGCAGGAACACGTAACGTAGCAAGTGAAGAGTGACACATGCACCAAACCATTGAGAGCAGACACCACTTTTTTCGAGCAAATGTCACAAACTATGTACATACTCCAAGGGTCCATGATCCCATAAACGCACCCTAAAAAACCCTAAAACTAACTATTTACAAAATGTGAAACAAAGTCCATGGACTCCAAATAATAAAAAAATAAAGGAAACCTAACACAACATAACTATATACAAGGGCAGTGGGCTAGTACTACGACTCACTGATGTTCCCAAGAGTCTGGGCCAAGGCATCATCAAACTCTGTGTCAATATCCTGGTGGCGGGACTCTTCTCTAACCTTGAGGGCTCGCAGGGACTCCATCATCCTCCTCCCAAATTCCCTGTGAGTCCCCTCGAGGAACTCCGCCCACCTCACTGCCCGACGCAGGGTGTTCTCCGCCCTGGCCATGGTGAGTCCTGCCCTCCGTCGCTCTGCATCGATCTGCCGGCCCATCCGCTGCCACACGGAAGACATCCTTGTTACAGGTTCCTCCTGCCGATGGCCGATGCCTGCCCCGTGATGTTGTTGGCCCCAAGTCCTGACGCCTCCTATGTTGAGCCTGCTGCTGCCAATGAGCCCTGGGCCTGCGCCACCAGGACTGCCTCCTAGATGATGACAACCCCGGGGCGGTCATCCACATGCCCTGCTGGAAGGTGCCTGCACAACCTCCATTGCCAGTGGTCCTGTTGCTGGGGTGACCACCTCTGCTGAACCTCCGACTACCGACTGTGGCAGGGATGTGGTCTCCACCAGACCGGCCGCCGTGGTTGGGACAGATCCACAGGGGGTATTGGTGGCAACTGAGCTGGCAGATGGCATGGAGGATGACTGGCGCATGGTGGAGGAAGAGGATGAGGGGGTCGCAGCAGTGCCCAGCACGTGTAGCAAACCCACGACAATGAGCTGTGCTAGCCAGTTCAGGAGGGCACAGACATCTTCGTGATTACGTACTCCAGGAAGCCTGCACATCATCACGAATGGCGTCTGTGCGCTTTGCGACACCAGCTAGCACGGGATCAACCCTGTCACGGATTGCCAGGTCTGCAGGTAGAGGAAGGTCAGTTGTTGTGGACTCATCCTCTACCTGCGGAACGGCCTGGACTGAGGGCACACTGATGCAGGCGCAGGATCCTTCGCGGTGACCTGCGCTGCTTCCTGCCCCTGCCCCTGGACTGCACAAATTGCACCTGTGGCGTCACCCCCTCCAGGCCCCATGTGCTGTTCTGATGCAGCCTCCTCCTCCCTCTCACCCACCACCAACCTGGATGACTCCTTACCGTCTTACGCATTGGATTGTCCCTGTGGGGGCTCACCTGCCCCTTCCGCTGCCGGGGAGCCCACGTCCAACTTCACCTTCTTGGTCTCAGCATCTGCGGCCGTAGTTGCGGACACAGCACCAGTCCCCTCGCTCCCGGAAGATGTTGAAACCTGGGAGGATGACTGGGCCTTGTGTCTCTGCCTGGTGGAGGCATTCCTGCCGCGGTGCTCCACAGCGCTGTCTCCAACCTCTTCCTCCATCGCCGCTGTAGATAGGGAGACATTGAACACAAGTATCAGTGCACCGAACAAATGTCTGCTAGACACAAAGCAAATGCACATGAGTGGCACTGTCAAACATTATGACCATTATCACCCTCCACAACACACAGGTCAGTGCAAGCAACACACATGCACAAACAAGCATGGAACGTGCAATAGACATTCGCATCCATGTCCAGAGCACTCCGGGAACATTAGAAGTAGGGCTGAACCTCACATGCATCATGGTACATGCACATCACATGCACACACATCACCGGACAGTCATGCATCAGGCCATTTAGACCTCCCATCATAGTGCACTCGTGGACAACTGGGCCGCATCAGTCAATCACGCATCGTGATGCTCATGTGTCCATGGTGTTGACCAGTCACACACTCACCACTCATACACACGCACATGTACACCATGCATGTCCATGAAGGTGACATAAGCATCCATGTCTCACACCTCTCACATGGCCAAGTCCAGACACAGGCATGCAAACATGTGTGCATCGTCACATGCTGGTGCACATCATGCATTGCAACACAGACACCATTGATGTGGAACACGCTTGAATGGACTCACTTGCAGCACTGTCATTCACATGCACACAGACATCTGTACATGAGGCATGCCAGACATAAGGCCAAGGTGCACACTCCATCCACACCTCAGCATGCACTAGGCTGGACAAGAACACATGGACACTTACCACTCGACTCCGGATGGAGCTGCAACTCTAGGACCTGGGTGTGCAGTGCTGGGCTGATGCGCTCCAGGACCCTCATCTCATTGTTGCTCAACCGGCCCCGGCGCCCCACTCCATCACCAGACGCGAAGAGGTGCCGGGCCTTGTTGAGGGTCCTGGAACCGAAGTCTTGCCAGCGCTTCAGGGCATGTTTGAAGTCTTGGGGTGCCACCCCCTCCGCGTTGATGGCACCCACGATGTCCACCCAGATCCTACTCCGTCCATCCTTGTCGAGTCGCGATGGTCCAGGGAAGAGGGCATCATAATGCCCCAGGACTTGCTCCACCAGGATGCCAACTTCTTTGCAAGAGAAGCTGACAGCACTCTGCCTCTCTGCCTGGGAGGTTGCCACTTGCCCCAGATGTTGCTTGGTCCGACATGGCAGTTGTGGGTGGGCAACTGGGTCCTGGGGCTGGGATGTGGAGTGATGAAACAGCAGTCGGGAGTCTTCTGTGTCAGCAGAGGTGGTGTCAGCAACAGGATCTCTGGCAATGGCTTCTGTACAGGCACCAACTTGCAGGGCACGTAGGCAGCAGGCACACAGAGTGGGCTGGCAGCAGCAGATGGCTCATAGGAGGCCGCTCGGGGCATTGGGGGCAGGCAAATGGCCTTGTGGGCAGGAGCGTGGGTCTTCCATGTGTTTTCAAGTGGCCAGCCGGATGCAGAGTCTTGCACGTATTTTTCCCACTGTGGTTGCCCCCGTGTGTCGCGTACCCCATTTTCGAGGTCATAGTAGCATGCATGTTCCACGCGTATGCATTTTTTATGTTTTCTGGGTGCCACCATATACTGTGGGATGTTAATTCCACGCACGTGGGCTACCGAGGGGTTGCATGCACGTTTTTGTTTGTTTTCGGGGTTCCTGAGTGTTGCGCGACCCGTCATGTTTTCCCCAGGGGTCACAGACAGCCTTGCAGGAGCACAGGGGTATGTTTTCCATCTAGTACCCTGCCCCCGCCACCCCAATTGCCCAGAACAATTGTTTTCTGCACCTCCCATTCGCACAAGTACATCAGTGTCATGGTTAGGAGGCCATCAAATAGTAAGGGAGGCAAAAGCTTGATGAACTTCCAGAGGTGTCCGCAGTAGGGGACATGGCCAGGATGGCCAAGGTGACAGCGGTGGCAACGTGGGCAGGGTGGCCCACGACGGCAGTGTGTCCAGGCCCATTCAGGGACAGCTATGCCCCCACCCCCAGTGGGTCAGGGATATGCAACTGCAGCTGACACCACCCCAGCTCAGGGCCTGCTAGCCCGGCCCGGATTGGTCACGGAACAGGCACAGGATGACTCACAGACCGACTTCCGTGTCACAAAGTCCAAGCCACATGTGGCGGTGAAATATGCTGTCACCAGGCCACATAGATCTGGGGTAGCTATGTCATCTGCTGCCCCGAGCAGCCAGTGTGTGGAAGCTGCAGGGGCAGCTGCAGCTGACATCACCCCGGCTCTGAGTCACCCAGCCGGGACTGTGTCGGTCCCGGAGCCTCACACCGAGGCAGTTGTGGCACTGGGTCCTGGCGACAGCACCCAGCAGCCAATGCCTGCAGTCAGACCTTCAGTCATCATGCCATTGCCTGCTTCCAGTGCCCAGTCACCTGTGCTTCAGCCCCTACTGACCGGAGTGGCATTAGCCACTCACGGTCCGCACCACCTCTCAAGAAGAGGAAGCGTGCTCTTGCGTAACAGACTGGGACCCCGGACACGGCTCTGGCCTCAAACACGTCAAGGAAGCAGAGTTTCAATCAAGTAGAACTGGACACACTTGCGGGCTACGTGTCAGAAAACACGGCCGTGACATGCCGCTAATGGCAGGGTGAAAAACTACGCCTGCTTAGCGTAGGGTCCACTGGCAGTGCATCGCAGACCACATTAGTGCCTTGGGATGTGAGAAGCGCACAGCTGATGATTGCTTGAAGCGTTGGAATGACCTCAGATGCCAAGCAAAAAACAAGCAGGCTTCTAATTACACCTCTACTGTGGTGACTGGCAGTGGGACACCACCAGAGGACGATGAACTCACTGAACATGAGGCGATCACTGGAGGGTCATCGCAGAGGGTCAGATCCAAGGTTTGGGAGACCGGATTTTGAGACGATGTCCGGTGAGTGTCCATGCGAGTGTCGCCAGGCCATGTGTATTTTGCTTGGTTGATGCGTTGTGAATGACTGTCAGTTCAGGCTATGTAGTCATGACTGCCATGTGTGACCCATGCAATGCTTGACTAATACGTGCGTGTTGTGATGCGGACTGCATACAGGCCATGTGCTGCACACGGAGGCAATCGTCATCAACACACCTGCACCCTCCTTCAATGTCAATCACTCGCCGGCCTCATTTGTCCATATTATTGCTCAATAACATGTTTGAGGATAGCCTGTGATGATCTTCCACTCAACACTCGGCCTCTGTCGTCACATGACTGACCTCTCTGTGAGGTCACCCTGCAAGATGATCCTCCTCAGGGGATCCTTCCTTGCCTCTCTATCCCCCAGAAGCTCACTGTCTCCATGGGACTGGTGATTCCCATGGCGGACAACTGCAACGGCATGCTCCCAATTTACTGTGAATGTGCACTCTTCCCTCTGCAACTGTGGCAGACGTGGACTGTGTGGGACATCCTTTGGCTTTGATGCAGGGCCTCTCATTCAGACTGTGCTGATGGCACAGGCTCACAGTGGCCATGAGTGCTCATTCATGGACCATGTGCATTCCAAGGAAAGTCCTATGGGTCCGGCCCAAGCCCCTCATTCGACTCCATCTCTGGTATTTCCTCCATGTCATGGTATTTGATCATCCCTTTCCTGCTCACTTAGGGTCAGTTGATCCTCGTGCCCATTTGTTTGGGGGTCTCGTCTGTGTCAAGCGGTTGCCTCTCTCTTCTGGTACAGCCTCCCTGCCTCTATGCAACTGCTGTTGTGGGTTCTCTGGGTCTGGGGGCACTTCTGATTGGTCCTCATGTGTTATGCTTTCTGTCCTCCTCTCCCCTGCTGCAGTCCCAGGTGACTGTGAGGATAAAATTGACACCTGCGCACACTGTCTGCTACAACAAGGTACTCTGAGTGACCGTTTTGACCCATGCACTGCCTCCAAGCCAACCCCCAACCCCTGGGGTTGGGGTTCACTGTATCCCTACAACCACTATCAACACTTTGCACATGATGACTGCACGTGCCCTTACACTGCCATCATGACACGACATTGAAATGACTGGTTTTGTCTTTTTATTGACAGTTGAGGTCGTACACATGTACTGCACTGCACCCACACACGTCTGAGCACTGTTTCACCCTTCAACTTGCCTATTCACTTGTGTGATGTCAAAGTGATCTAGCATTCATGTATCAATGTGCCTCCCTTCACTGTATTTCAACACCCTAGCGTTGTTGCATCCTGTGACACGTGTTTTGTCATAGTGATTTCCATGTACTGTCTGATGACATGCATTTTACATGGATCACGGGCAGTAGTATTTCACTCCCATCTGGGGCTGGTTGACAGTTCTGCTATGGCTATGCTAAGTGCCATCTGTGTGTTGGCATCTGTTATGTTTGTTGAAGGTCCATGCCAGTCACAGGTTTGTGTGTGATGCAGGTGCTATGCACCATGCAGCACATCTGTTGTTTTGCCATTTTACACTGATCCGTGTTTGCTTTTAGGGTCGCCTTCCACTTCATTGGCACTGCGTGCATGCCTGAGTTTGTGTCATGTGTGACATGTCTCATTCATGTGTTGGATGTGAACGTTGTAATGCCTATGTGTGTGGCCTATGCTGTTAACATGTGGTCATGTCTTCTTTTTGATTTTGTGCAGGTGATGAGGCACTGGAAGCAGTGGAGGAGAAGGAGATGGCGCAGGGGGGTGAGTATTCAGAGGCCCAACCAGGCAGCAGTGGAGGATGTAGGGTGGTAGCGCACGAAAATCTGTTGGTGCTACAGGCCATCCTATCCACGGGTGTCTCTGAGTACACCTCTGAGGATCTCTATGCCTCTGGTGCAGAATCGGATATTGAACCATATGTCCCATCGCAGGTGAGTGATTCTGGCATGCATGCTGTTCTGTCCAACACACCTGCACTGGAGTAGACCCCTCAAGCGGCTATTCAGTGTTGGAATGGCCGCCTGTGGCGGTTACGGATGCAGGGTCACGCTCCACACTATTTGCTCCTGTTCCTGGGGCAGCAGATCAAAGGTACAGTCCTGCAGCCACAGGCAGTGCCAGCACAGCAAGGACCACGTCTCCTTGGGCCCGACAGGAGTAGTGTCCGGCAATGCGGTGGCCATGCGCCACTGGGTAATACTGTGTGGGAGAATTCCATGCATGCCATTGAACAGCAATAGGGGGCATCATGTGAGATGATGGCTCAGGCTGTGGAAAGGGTGGGCACTTCCATTGTCCCCCCGAAAGGCAGGTGGAGCTCCAGCAGTAGGCAACGCAGTCCACGTGCCGCTCACACAGGCAGGACATGTTGGCAACCAACAGGGACCGACAGGCTGAACTGGGGGCTCTGCGCACAGCCATGGTTGCAGAGGCACAGGTCCACAGGGATGCCCTGAGGAAACATAACACCACCATCGGAGCTACTCTGGGTGCACTTGAGATGGCCCAGAGTAGACGGGCGGAACAGTAGATGGAGCAGCTGACACACAACATCTCAGCTGAGCTCCAGGCAACCCATGAGATCTGTGCGTCACGTAAGGGCTTGCAGGCAGAAGTCCGTGCAACACGTGGGCCTTGCAGGCAGAACTCTGTGCTAGACGTGAGGTGCTGCATGGTGACCTCGACCATCATCCTGCAGAACCAAACCTTTCAGACCTGCACACTTGCTGCCATGGAGGAGCATGCCAGGGCTATGCGTGGTCGGCCTCCCGTACCACGCACACCTTCTCATATTGCACCAGAGGGTGACAACAGCGACGGCAGTTCTCCCACTATATGCTAGCCGTGCAGGCCATGAGCCCATGGAGGTTTTTTTTTATTGCCAAAATCCACGTATGTGGGTGTTGAGGTGCACCCTGCAACTCTTCCCTCCTGGGTGTTCCCCCCATGTCAATCATTGGCATTTTTGTTTTTTATTTTATTTTTATTTTTTGTTTTTTCATTTTTTTGTCTATTGTGCATTCATGTAACAGTGTGTTGCTTTGTGCGGCATCCGAAGGCATCCACTGTGTGTTCCAGCTGGGCCCATACAGGATAGTCTTGTGTTTGTGTTTGAGGCTTGAGGTCCACACACATATGCCACTCCTGCTTCCCCTTTCCATGGGCTTGCAAGGAGGGCACCGGGTGACAGTAACTTACACAGAGGCATTGGGCTTCCATCAGTTGTGTGGGCAGTCTGCAGTCCAAACTGTGTATACACCCCTAGTGGGGATTCATGATGGTTTCTCCAGTGCATGGTTGACATGCATATTCGTTTAAATATTGCTTATTGTGCATTTTTACATGTTGCACCTTCATGTATTACCTTGCCTGTCTCCATTGTTGATGCACTTCATGCTGTATGCGGTACCCTGCCACATTTAGCTAGCAGCGACACACTCAGGATGGAAGGGGTCCATGTGGTGGCTTTGTCACATTGAGACACTTGTGCTATTGTGATTGGTCACTGTCTGACATTGCCACTGTTGGGTCCTGTGTTCATGATTTGTTATGCTGGTAAGTATATGTTCATGTGTACGGTTTGATTTTAATGATGTGTCAGAGGGAATTGTCTCTGGCCTGTTTCCATTTGTCACTGTGCACTTTGTGACAGTTGTGTCATGTTTTGTGCATTTATTGTGTTGCTTTCACATTGCATGCCATTGTATGGTATGTTGGGAGGGTGGCATGGGGTTTGGGAGGGTTTAGATGACATACCAGTATTTGGATGTGCTGTTTTGCAAGGGGGTAGTGGATTATGCACCATGAATGTGTGCCTTTTGGTCACATGAGATTGGGTTTGTTTAAGTAGCCAGGGATGCACACAATGTAGCACTTCCAAGGACACATTCTCAGGGTGGTAAGGTTGTGACAGTTGACTGTCCCTTTGTCATCATAGATTGTCACCTCGTATGTGCCAGGCCTGTATGCACTCTGCAGGGGTGGGATTTTAGGTGAAAAATGTAGCCACAAGCTGGGTATGGGCTGCCTCGCCACGTGCCCTTTCCCCTCCCATGCGCAGAGGCCGTGCATGTGGTTGGGGATGTGGGGGCAATACCATGTCCACCGGTACGCCCGCTGTGTTGCAACATTGTGCAGGACACATGCTTCCGCAATGATCCTGCACACTACTCAGGGTGCATATAGTAGCCGTCCACCAGAGCGGTCAAGGGAGTGGAAACGTGACTTGAGCACTTCGAATGTGCGCTCCACTATGGCCCTGGTTGCAATATGGCCTGCATTTGATCTTACTTAGGGTGGTGTGGTGGGGTTCCGTAGTGGTGTCATCATGTAGGTGCACAGAGGGTAGGCTCTGTCCCGTGGGGAGGTGATAATGGTTGTCATTAGTAGGGTTTGTCTATTTGTCTGTGTGTGACATGCATGCATGTGCACAGCCATTTGTACTCACCAATGAGCCATGTGTCGCTATGCCTCCCAGCTTCTAGGTCCCAGTTTAGGGGTTACATTCTGAATATGAAACTATCATGGGTGGACCTTGGATAGTTTGCGTAGACAGAGGTGATGATTCCCTTGGCATCGCATACGACCTGCACGTTGATGGAATGCCAGTGCTTGCAGTTGCGATAGATGCGCTCAGTGGCCCTAGAAGGACATAGGGCCACATGGGTGCAATCAATGGCACCAAGCACTTTGGGGAAGTGTGCCACCCCGTAAAAGTCCTGGACCACGGCATGCCATTTCTGCGGAGGTTTTGAGTATGTACATGTGCCTCCGGATTGAGGGGCGTGTAGTCATGATTGCCAACACCTGGTGTAGGCAGCTTGACTGCGTGGGCTGTGAGACACCACCAACTATCGCAGTTGTCTGGTGAAATGACCGAGTGGCCAAAAAATGCAGGACACTGAGCACCTTTTCCAAGGGGCTCAGTGCTTGGGAGCACAGGGTGGGTGATGTGAGGTCCTCCTCCCACTCAGTGACCAGGTCTAGGATGATATGAGGTGGAAACCTATACCTGCCATAGACCTGGTCATCAGGCATCCCAAAAAGGCTGGTCCTGGGTAAAAAAAATGCAGGGCCTGGTATCCTCCTTCTCCTCCTGCGGTGTCCCATGATCACTGCTGCGAGGAATGGTACATTCATCATAGCTGTATATGCGCGTTTGTTGTTTGGGCGCGCTTTTATGCATTGGCTTTGGTGCGTGGGGCACATCCGCCTGCTTTTGGCTGGCACACGTGTTTCCGGGTTTGCGTGTATTTTCCCGTGCGCTGGTGAGCCCTGTTCGATTCCATGAATACGTGTTGTTAGAGCACATGTGGTCGTTGCAAGGATTTTACTGTGGTTCTTACCCCGTAACGCCCACATTTTCGCGTGTTGTTCCCCATTTCACGTGTTCCGCCCCCTTTTTAGGTGTGTGCGCTGGACGGTGTGCGCCTTTGCTGGCCATATCGTGCAAGGCATTCGTGGTGTTGCAGTGACATGTTGGACCCACTGGGATTCAGCACAGGTCTCAGGTAAGCCACGCGCAATGTGTTCCATGAATACGTATGCGCGCGAAAACAGGCGCTTGCGCGCGTTTTCGCACACGAGCGCCCGTTTTTGGCACACATTTATTCCATGAATTACCTGAATATGTCTCCAGATCTTATATTCTATGTTCTAGCCGGAAGGCGAGAAAGATATTAGGAATCATCCACCTCTTGGTTACATGTATGCATGGTGCAATGTGCTCAACGTTTCGATATAGATTTGGAAAAATAAGGGGAAATTACCCTTTTCTCATTAAGGAGAAACTGAGTATCACCAGCAAATCCTGTCTAATTTGTGCGTCCATAAGTATGATTATTTAAAAGGAATGGTGACAAGGACAATCCCTATATCCCACCATCCAAAACTGAAAATGGGAAGGAAATACCCACGTTTCACATATCGGGATGGTTTTCATAAACATGGCTGTACTGATATCACTAAATAAGTCTGTACGTTTGTCTTTTGTCATGTCAATAGACCCTGTGGCTCGTGGCCTGCTAGGGCAGTTTCAGAGTCAAGATACATCTGAAACCCCAATAATGTAATGCTTTTTAATATGCAGATTGTCAATCAGCACCCAGGGTTATTAAATGAACAACCTGAAGGCTTTGCACAAATGTGTTATTTTTTTATTAAAGAAAAGCATGTCTACAAAAGTGTATTTTCACAATTTTTGGCAACAGACATAGTTCAACAATGTCCCCACATTTACACAGAACTGTTTCTTACTGATTCATAGAGGTTGAAGATTAATGATCTGCCGCCATACTTTGCTGGACAGATCCTGTGGAATGCTCCTAGCAACAGGCTTTGTGCTTTTTTATTTTTCACTGATTCGAGTGTTTTGCCAAATAAACAGACATGTGGGGGAAAGTAAGTAGTTGCAGTGGGGAGGACTAAAGCAATCATGGGTGGAGTAACTGATTGGGGGACAGTGAAGCATGCAAGTGCCACGTTACAGTCCCAAGCTTAAAAAGTAAAATCACTAGTACTATAGATGTTTTCCATTTATCCACATGCTGTCGTTGTCCAGAGGAGTACAAACTTAATGAGGATGAATAGCTTTCATCTTCTATCTTAACAATCAAAGAGTCAATTTGTGAATTAATGTCAGGAAAGAGTGGTGCAAACTTGGTTCCGCCTTGCATAGGGAAAAGTTAATACTTGGTGGACTGGTGCTTCGATAGGTGCTTATAGATGTCCCCATAACCTATAACCTTGAAACATGAAGCAATATGGCACCTCCAAACATTCACTTGTCCCTAAATAATGAGAGCTCTATGGCAGTGTATTAGATTCAATTGATGATGCGATCTAGCAGTCTGAGTAGTTATGCATCCTCTCTCATGGATGAGAATAGATCACTATTTCAATTTTGCAAAGCTTGTTATTCCATATTCCAAAACAGACCCATGTGTGGGTTATCAATTTGCACATGCCCAAGTGTCCCAATGCCAATACGTGTTTTGACCTTGTGCCAGTCCTCTTCAAGGCTGGGCTAATTACGAATAATTGTAACAAATAAAAACAATAGTAACAATAATACACATTGCATACATTATATGTAAATGCATCAACATAAAATATATGGAGGTAGGTAAGGGGTGAGGAGAAAGAGAAAACAAAAAAAGAACTCACAATAAATACACATGATACGCAACTTAGACATATTTCTATATGCCAATCCTAATTTCAAGTGAAAAGCTTTTACCTTCGGTGTTTTCAATTTGTGCTCCTGGTACCAAAGTTCTCCCGAAATCAAATATGTGTTTGCACCAGTGTTGTAATTAATTCCTTAGAGTGATTTCACTATAGCGGAAACAGAGTTTGAGTGCTAGTCTCAAAGAAAAAATCCCCTGTGCATGTTGAATATAACTGAAACCATCAGTCTAACCAATACTGTCCTAACATATATTGATCAGAGTGAAATATAATTACCAGAAGCTGCTCACCTTAGTCTGCACATAACTCGGTTGGGGGCATTGCCCAACCAAATTCAAAATTGTTCAGATGAACTATTCCTGTGAAATAAAAGTACCATTTATACTGAAGTGATCCCTTTAGCTTTATAGATATTGATAATTAGGTTTGTTTAAGGTTCACACTGTGTAGGCATAACCTAGCATAAGAATGGTTTCATGGCTGCACTCTGCCTGCAATAGTCGAAATGGATCATAGTTCAATCTAAGGGTTATTGAAAAAAAAACTCTGTTCAGGAGCACGTTACTTTATATCATGAGCGAATTGTCATGTTCACGAGTAACCTGACAATAGTAACATTTTAGCTGATTAGCATCTGTTGCAATACATATAAGTAATGCTTATATAGGAATCACCATGGAGCACACTGTGCGGTAAAGTGGTAATTAGAAAACCCGCAAGTGCGTAGTACAGTCACAATGCAAAGGCAGTTTTCCACCTACCCCTGCTAACAAGAGAAAAGAGGACTAGCAGCCTATTAAAAGTGTAATATAGTGCTTTTTAAGCTCCAAGTTATCACCTCCAGATGGAACATACCTGTCCCTGATGGGATAAATGTTAAAACGATTTCAGTCTCCCGGTTAAAGAGAGACCATTTGCGTCAGTGGTGTCCTGCATGCAATGACCGCGGGAGCCATTTTGAAAAGGATTATTTATATACACACTGTGAGCCACACGCATTGCAAGTGACGTCACTGATATAAACAAACCGTGCTCCTCAACGGACTCGTAGCTGTCATACAGTTGAGTCCGTTTATCTAGAAAAATTATCGATTGAGAACCTTTTCAAATAAGGTGTTTCCTAAAATGTGGTTACTATTGCCACAGTCATAAGCACAAGATGGATACTTGGACTAAGATGATCCTATCCACAATATTGTAACATTTACTTGATCTATCCTAATCCAAGAATTATAGACCAAATTGCTCAAATAAGCAGATAAGAATAGAAGGAAACTGAAGAACCCCAAAGTGTTGTATAGTAAGCTATTGGTATCTAGAAATAAACATATTTAAGTTTGTTACCATTGCAAAGAAATCTTAGATGCAGATACTGTTTAATTACCCGAAAAAAAGCTATTTGTCTGCTATAAACAACACTGACAGTGAGTCTGGTTTTTAAGCTCATGAACTGAAATATAAGAACATGGGTTTCCACCATATCCACGGGTACAGATGATATTTGCAATTGTATACACATAGGGATTATGACAGGCAATCAGTGTCCTGACTACCAGCCAACATCAGCATCTGTGGTTCTCTGTTTAAACACGCTTATCAATAGAGTAGAGTAATATCTAACATTGTGCTACTGCTCTTTAGATCCTGTTGTCTAAATAACAAACAATTATGCTGGTATGTGTAAATTGGAGAATCCCTCAGTAAATAGTCTGCTCGTTTATGAACAAGAAATAAATTGCCTTTCGGGCTGTTCGAAAGATGGACTGTGCCCGAATATTGAAAACAAATGTGAACCATGTTAACAAAAGTTGTGATTACGAATAGTTACAGTTGGGTACTAACATCCCATTAGCTCATAAAGGCCAGCGGGCTTCTGCCTCTAAGTCATGGGCCTTATTCTGAGTATGTCGGTATTGTAAGGAAAGCATGGCATTAACAGTAAGAAAGACAAAAGTGACCACAGTTCATAAACAGGGTGTTTATTGAACTTCAAAAATGGTATGATAAACGCTTATCTAAACCTAAATCTACAGATGGGAGCAAGCTACGACCATCAAATAATAACAATGCAGTCCTAGTGGTGTCTTGTCAAAATAAAAGGGCCTATACTAAAAAACCTATTGCCAATCCTTGCCTTTAAATACAAATAGTGTGGGGGATAATGTTATGAAAATAAGAAACAAGTGTTCAGAATAATATGTCAGGTTTTCAGGCCTTTGGTCTCCCTTCCCCACATTTTCAGCACAGGATAAGGCGGTTCACTCGAGCATAGCGCAGTCTCTGGCTTCTTTAGCACAACGTTACAGTTCAATCATCAGCACCAGGTCCTTCGGAGCTTTAAGCCTCCTTGCTTCTCAAAGTCTCTTCACTCAAACGGCCTGATGCAACTAAATAAACAACAAGGTAATTTTCTATTCAGATTTTCACAAGTGTTCACATCTGGTGGTGAGTCACTCTCTGCCCCGGATACCCCGTAGCAGGGGCTCAGATCCTTTTAGCATACAGTTCTGCACAGGCTTCCCTCTGCCAGGCTCGAGCCTGTCTTTTAAATTTCACTTTATCACACAATGTTCATAGGTTATTCTTTTTTGGGTGACTCGTGGTACACCCCGGATTCCCTTCAGCCGGCCTCAGACCCCTTCAACACAATTAGTCTCCTTCAGCCGAGAGTGGACCAATGTCAATGTTGCATCAAGTATCGAAGATTTTCGAATGTGCACAGGGTTTGGCTTGACCCATTGCAGGACCACTTCCATTTCACAATTCTCTTTCTTTTAACGTTTGCACCCTTTTGGTTGGATACCGAAACAAGACTTTCAAATGAGCACCCATGTGATGCCGGACCACTATGTGTACAGTATTGTATCTTAGCTTCAAAGTTTATTCACTCATCTGCTATTGTAATAATCTTCTTCATACAATTTTGACACTTACAACCTTGGTTTCCACACAGACCAGTCTGGTATCACTCTCCCCAACTCACCGGCTGTGCTAACTTTACTGGTGCTGCTTTGTTGTAGGAGCCAAGGACAGTACCACGACAGCAAACGCATCTCCCCACCTTGACTATCGACATGGGAGAGTCCCGGGTACCTCCGACACACAATGCAGAATTCTTCCGCTTTAGTAATAGGTCTTACATTTCCTATTCTCGAGGGCTAATGAAAGATGCTGTCTTTCGGTGAAAAGGTCAAGGGCACTTCCATCCTTGCAATCCACTTCGGTCTTGCGGTCTTCTGCCTTGTATTAAACTGCCATTTTGGAACAGCTGCTTCCTCGTTTGCTTTTTTCCCATGCTCAGAGAGTGCTTTTGTGCTCCGCCTTTTATTCTTGTGGGGAAGTGTGATGGAAGTCAGGTGTGTGTAATGATCAGTAATTGCCTGACCCTGCCTGACCTTTGTATTGGGACATGTCAGGTATATGGCTCGGGTGTTAGTCTGTTTTCGCTCACAGTGAGTTTTCCGTGGGAAAGTGTTCATGACGGAAAGGGGGGGTGGGGGTTGAGTCCCTACGTATCCTACCTGGTAGGATGGGGTAAAGGTGTTACGGGGAAGGCGATACCTCGTCTCGCCATCCTGTGTCCCACTTCCACTCCCCGAAGACCCCTCATCCAGGTGATCCTCCTGCACTGGTCCACACCCAGGAACTGGATCCAAAAGTGATGGCTGTGTCCAAGCCACCTGGATGACAGATCCCTGGGCACAAGCGGGTGAGATACCTTCATGTTTCTCACAGTATCCTGGTGGATATCAGCCTTTGGTACTTACCTTTAATGGCACCAGGGCCTTCGGAGCGTTAAGCCTCCTTGCTTCTCAAAGTCCCATTACGATTACGAGTGCCCGTGGGACGGTGTTCATCCCAATTCATGGAGTCCATAGGGCTCCATGAGGGGGTTGCCATCATTACTGCCAGTCTAGTATCTTTATAACACTTATCATGCTTGCTTTACCAAAGATGGCCAATACAAAATGTCATACCACAAACAAAACAGCTAGACTGGTTGCATAAAAATACCCATCTAGCTAGCTACATAATAACACTCATGATGCAAGATTTATCATAGCTGCCCAGTAAAACATGCCATGCCTGTCCTCTGGGTGCTTCAGCGCCTTGTACACACACAATGTGATTATAAGTGTGCTTGTGAGATGCTGGGGGCCCCAAGGGGCAGACATGTTATTTTTTACTAGGCATCTTTCATAGATACCCAGTAAAAAATACCATGCCTGCCCCCTGTCCCCGCCTCCCCATGCCTTGCAGGGGGAGTTAAGTTTGGCTGATTGGGAGGGGGGGTGTGAAACACCTCTCCTCCTGCCACAATAGGCTTCACTGCCCAGTACAAACACACATACATATTCACACAAACTTCACACGGAACATGCACTCGCTCATTCACATGCACATCAATCATCATACACTCACTCCTTGCACACAACACATTCATACACATATTTTAATTAACATACCTTCTGCCCCGGTCTTGATGTTTCCTCCCAGACCTCCAGCTGCCGCGTAGCACGAACACGAACCAGGAAGCAAAGAGGCCTTTAGGGTTTGTGCACATGCGTGCAATAGACAGAGCACTGATGTCAAAGCGGCTCACTCCATTTCTATGTGCGAGGAGGAGCAGGAGCATGCCGTTCCTCAGCCAGCATCCCAAATGGTCCATGCAAGGTTAGGGAAGCAAAACACCCCCTACTTTTCATTGCTCATTGGATATGCTGGGCGAGGAAATGAGGGAGTTAAACTGGGCTTGCTCCTCCATTATGGGCAGAGGTGTCCGTAGGCAGCCCCCCCCTTCGCCCATTATTGAGAAGTCACTTATGGTACACCGTCAATGAGTGTATGCACAGATTCATTGTGGCTGGAGATGAAATACTGTTGACTGTGAAGTCATGTACATGAACTGCACTGCTGGTAATGCAGTGATTTTGAACACATTAAGGGATCCACTAGAGTAGAAGGCTACCAGGGTAGCTCAGCAGGTTGAGGGACTGTTGCTAAGATCTTACATATTTAAAACTGGCTATGAATCCTATGATGTTATGCAATTCCTTATAAAAAACAAGTGCTATAAAATGTGTTCAGCCAGAGGAGTGAGTTGGGCTGGTAGCCTGCTTATATTCAGGGCAAGAGTGAGGGAATATCTGCCCCCACAGTGAAAAGCAAAAGTTGGCACCCATGAACCTACAGTTTAATTTCCTAATAACTGCTGTCAGCGCAATAGAAACATTTATTTGTGATTAAGTAGTTTGACAAGCATATACCAGCTGTAGAAATATATCATGTGATAAAACACAAAGGAGCACAAAAATCACAGGGTATTTGTGTGACAGTGTGCCAAAATCAAATAAACACATTGGCCCTCATTACGACCCTGGCGGAAATCGAAAAACGATGGCGGAAATGTAATACCGCCATCGAATACCGCTCGGTGCGATTATGACCCGTCACCGCAAAGTACGATGCCATCAGCGACACCGTAGTGAACGCCAACGCTAACTGCACCAAGTACGCGCACGCGCGCCATGCAAAACCGTAATTACCACCATGGCGCAACGGTACGCGAATTCTGACCCTAGCGGACATTTACTTAACGCCATCAAGCATGGCGGAAAGTACCATTCCGCCATGGTGAGAATTACGGCATCGTGAACCAACCGTAAATGGCCCTACTGAGTGCCTGTACACCACTCCCTGCCCACATAGCACAACTCCTCGTAGGTGCAATGAAGTTACACAATGCAACCAGTGAAATGTACAAGTCACCCATGCATGCCAACGAACAAATGAATGTAGGGGCTCCAAGTGCCTTGTGAGTGGCCATCCATATTTGGCATGGCACCATTGCCGCACTGATGCAGCACAGGCATGTGAAGGTTCAAGTACAGCAATATGAACTGAAACATGAGACAAAACAACAACAGGCCCCCATCGCTTGACACCAGTGTAAGGCAACATTCAAAGCAGTATCCTGAGGGAGACTGCACCAGCCCTGTACCCTTGCCAGTAAACAAACCAACCATCAGCATAAGCATGTACCACACAAGTTGGCAGAGTGACTGAGCAGCCAGGCTCATCTCAAGAGGGGCCAGTGGGAGCTGCAGGGCACAGATGGCACGAATACAGAAGCTATTCCAATGGACATGACCTCAGTCTCCCTCCAAGAAACGCACGCAAACACAGCCACCTGTGACCAGCCATTTTCTGATAATCACATCATTCCACCAATCCACCTGGCTGACCGGCATCTGTTACACAAAAGCTAATCCCCCGCCCCTGAGCATGACATCATTAAAACAGTCATAATGGCAGCCCCCATCCCTGACCTTAATAGGCTTCGTAGGCTAACGCGGCCAGTACAGTACCACGCAACTATACTCAGAAGCCGGAACCCAATGCAGATCTTCTCACAATACATCGCTCCACAAATAGGAATATGCTACATTACTTGCAAAGAATAACGCTACACGGTTGATATCAGAATCAAATTTTAATGCACATCAAATTCACCAAGCCTATACTGCTATTAGGTCATAAACTCCAAAATATTTTCCATCACTGTGGGCTGCATCCGCAATAAATGACCAGCTTCTTCTTGTGTGACGCCCTGTTCCTTCATGGTACACAGGGGCTACATTCACGTTCAAAAAGGCAACATGGAAGCGCCTAGAACCGCAGGGCCGTCCCATTAGGTAGGCACTAGTCCAGCTGAAAGGTTGATATGTAGCTCCTAGCCATTAGTACTGCGTAAGGGCATGTGGCCCATTGGCGATCGTCCCATAAGATCGTAATGGTGCTCCACTGATTAACTCGAAGCAGCAGGTGTCGGGAGTAAAAGCCATCTGCAGGAGTGGCATACAGATGGCAGCGGCAAAAGGGGAGGAGATACCTGTCAACCAAATGAAATGAAAAAGAATAGTATGGGCATCAGAACTTCATTTGTATTACTCACTTCAATGATCACACTAAATCTACAGCCATATGCATGCTAGCCCACTCAAAAGGATTATTTCCACCCAAAAATCACTTGCGAATCATAACTATATAAATCGAGGTGAAAACACTATTACAAACGAGTGTTTGTGTGCATGCGTCTGTTAAGACAGAATCCATTAGATGGGATTAGTAACGTGCATAGACACAAGTGTTTGAAGGCGCGTCGAGACAGGGAGGGTTCAACAAGGGCAGATAGACGATTGTCCCACTATGGCAGCTCTGCATCACATAGCGCAGGGGAAGGGGATAGATTCCAAAAAGCCATGTACATGGCAAACTCTCAATTAAATCATCTGTCCATGCATCCATACATCATTCCCTCATCCCGGTATAAAAACGCCTGATCATTTACTCACATCACATTTGAAATTTCCATTGAGTCTGTGCTTAATGCAGTCTGCAAAATCCACTGTGCTCCAGCCCGGAATTCTAGTGTTGTGAAGTAACATGTATTTGGGAACGTCCTGCCTTATCGTCCACTACGCTATTGCGCATCCCATACTATTCATATCAATCATTGCATTCTCGCCATGGCCCCTGTCCCAAGGACATTAAACAATAGAACGTTATATTTGCAGTCAGACCTGTGGGCGTCTCCTCGCCGATAGCTGAAAACCGAAAGCGCTGTCCTTCGAATTCCTCATTTGCAACATCACGTCGAAAAGGCATCTGTGACCGCTTGAAATCACAAATTCATCCATGTAGTGCGGCAGTGTGTGAAAATGGCAACTGGCTTCACTCACAAATGGGACGCCCCGCCCATCGGTGAACCTCGGTACAGTGCTGCATGAGGGTCCACCGTTAATCGAGTACTACATTCCACTGACCCTTAACAAGTTTGTTCGCGACTGCAAAGATAGTATGTGAAACAATGGGACCATAGCAGAATGAACATATAAACCAATATTTCACTGCCATCGGGATTAAATACATGATTGTAATAGCAAGATGCCATGCGTCACATTGCAGCGTTGTGTGCGGGACGTGCTCGCCCAAAGGGGATTGCAGCTGGCACAGGTGGAATGAATCACCGCAGGTGGAGGCTATACAGCCTGAAAACACATAAATTGCACACCCAACACCCTCCCACAACCACACCCACTCCAAAATGCTACCGGCAGGACTAGCGATGTTGGCCCTGGGGGACCTGATAGCACTGCAAGTACTACAACTTCAAGAAGAAGACGAACACCAACTACTACAACAACCGGCCGCATAGAGGAGACGCAGGAGGAGGAGGAGGGCAAGGCAGGGCCAGCAAGGGCCACCAGCACAGCCACTACCACCACGCAGGCAGCCCGCAATCCCACGCCTCCGAGCTCATCCGTTCAACCTCACTGCTGAGCAGATCCCCAACCGCCATCCCACCCCTACTGAAGGTGGTGTCTGTACTCCACTTCCTGGCCACAGGCACCTACCAGCACACAGTCGGACAGTTGCATGGCATTTCACAGCCACTGTTCTCACGGACACTATCGCAAGTGCTCGATGCCCTCCTGAAGCACGCAGACGACTACATCTCTTTACCATGCTCGGAGCAGGAGATTACAAACACAAAAGTGGGATTCCATGCACTGGCCGGCATACCGGGTTGCATTGGTGCCATCGACTGCACCCATGTGGAATTGGTTGTCCCACATGCCATGGAGGCCCAGTACCGCAACCGGAAACAATATCATTCTCTTAATGTACAGATGGTGTGTGACTCCAACAGGATCTTTACACATTGTTGTGCCCGATTTCCTGGATCAACCCATGATTCTATGGTCTTGAGGAACTCTACAATACCACGCTACATGGAGCGACATGCAGGGAACAGATCCTGGCTACTCGGTGAGACTCATTTCATGCATGATAATGTGGGGTATGTGATGCGGCAATGACCTGGCAGGAAGGGGGGGGATGCGTACGTAGCAATGTCATTCCACAAACATCCTTTATTGTCCACATACAGGTGATGCCGGGTATCCACTGAAGAGATGGCTCCTTACACCACTCCGGAACCCACAGAACCAGCATGAGGAGGACTACAACCATGCCCACTCACGTACCCGTTTAGTCATAGAACAGGCATTCGGCCTACTGAAGGCTCGTTTCCGCTGCCTCAGCAGGTCTGGCGGGGCACTCCTGTACCGCCATGAGAAGGTTGCAAAGATGGTCATGGCATGTGTCATGCTACACAACATGTGCGTACGTAGAAATGTGCCCATGCCCCCTGTAGCAGAACTGCAAGCACCTGAAGATGGTCATGATGAGGGTGGGGATGTGGCAGCACCTCAAGGAGTCCGCGAGGCACAGGAGGCCCGTGAAATTCGACAGAATATCATAGATTCATGCTTCTAGCACTCACGCCTGGTGGCTGATACATGGACACGGGACTTGTGGCACTGTGTGTGTCTGGAACATGCACAATGTGGACTGTACGCCAATAAAGGCCTCGTACACAAAGATCAATGTCCACACATCTCATTGGATGATTATGTAATGTTTATAGCATATGTGAAATTATATTACACACCCCATCGACCCGCCACCCAAGAAAGCCCAACACCCCCCCTCCACCCTCCTACCTCCCCCCCGAACACCAGTGTCCAAAGATGCTCATTGTCAGTGGGCAGACGCTATTGCAAGCCCCCTCTCCGGGTATCAGGGGCACCCCTGCCTGTGGAGCGCAGGTTCCTCCCAGATCTACGTTGGGGGCTGCCCTGGACGGAACTTGCAACGGATGATGTCTCTGCCTGCTCACGTCCATGCATGTCCCTAAGGGTTTGTGAGAGCTCAGTGAGCACACGGCGCACAGCGGCAAGTTCACCACATACGTCTTTGGACGTCGCATGCAGTTCCCCCCTCAGGCTCTCGGTGCTTCTCTCCATTTGTACCCTTAGTGTCTCTGTACTTCTCTCCATTTGTGCCCTAAGTGTCTCAGTAGATGTTTCTATGACTGCCTTAGAACCCCCACATTCATCAGCATGCTCCTTGAGGAGCGTGGCCAGTTGCTGCTGTTGCACGATCACCTGGTCGAGGGACTGTTGCCTCTGCTGGGCCATGGCCATTTGCGGTGGTGTCACAGAGGGGCTGATCACCTCATGTTGCCTTGCCACAGGGCTTGTGGGGGATGGCCAGTCGTCGTCTTGTGGGTGCCCCTGCGTGGTATCCTCATGGTGTACGGGATGAAACAAACAGGGGGATTGAGACAGGTCATGGATGGGTCCTACATCGACAGCACCGTTTTCTGTGTCGCAGCATGCTGCCATTATTGCAGTGTCACCTATGGTGCTGCTGCCACCAGAAGCAGTGCCTTCTGTGGCATCCATTGGGGGGACCTGTGGTGCTGCTGTTGTGGGCATGCTGGCTGCTGGGGTGCCTGTTGAAGTCCCCTCCTGTGTGCTGCCACTTGATTTGTGCTGCTGCCGTGTCTTGATCCGTGCAGCTGAGGTGGAGGGTCTTTGGCCGTTGGTCTTGGCCCTCTTTGCAGGTGTGCTGGTAGGGGTGTCCTGGAGCTCGTCATTTGAATCGGACCCTGTGGTGGAGTAAAGGAGGGCGAGCGTTATTTATGGGTCTGTGGAAATTGGAATGGCAATGTATCACATGCATTGGGGTGGTACCTGAGGGTGATTTGGGTCAGGGCCTTGGAGGTGGTTTCATTTTTGTGTGGATTGAGGATGCAGTTGTTTTGCAGCCTGCAGTCAGGGTGTGCATGCTGCACGTGTAGAGGGTGTTTTTAGGATTTTTAATTATTTATGTTTTTAATGTGACTTTTTAAGTGCGCTATCAGGCCAATGTATGTGGACGTTCTCCTGGACATGTGTTTCTGTTGCACTATGTGGACACATGGTACTTCACATGATTGGACATTGTGGATTTAGCATTGTTTTATTTGGCCCACCTACCTGATTCTTCGGATGTCTGCACTCATTTCTCCATCCCTCCGACTCCCTCTATACTCTCCATTCCAATGGTGGAGGCACAGATTTCTTCCCAGGGGGTCAACTTGATGGGTGATTCCAATCCTCCCCCGGTAGCTGTGGCAATGTTACGGTTGGCTGATAGTATGCTCCGTACGCGTATCCGCAAGTCGTCCCATCGCTTTCTGCATTGCTGTGGGTTGCGGGGTGCGCTCCCCACCGCACTTACCCGCTGTGCCACCAGGGCCCATATGGCCTTCTTGTTCGCAAGTGCCGTCCTGGTCATTTGCGTCGAGAAGACGACGGCAGCATTCTCCTGGAGGGTCTCTGTGAGCACGGTGAGTTCCTCATGTGAGAAGTGGACCTGCCGCTTGCGGTCGCACGCTTTTTTAGCAACTTTTCCCATTTTGATTGTTTTCACTAGGGTGGCTAACGGGTTGGGATGTGTCTCAGGGTCGGATTTGTAATGGTTGTGTTGGGATTCTGATTTTGTAGGTGTACGGCGTGCTGTTTCCCGTTCCGGCCACATGTTTTTACTTCCGTTTCCGCATATTTACGGTCACCGTATTTTGCGATTACCGCTCATTACGGTGACCGCTATGATGGGTGGCGGAATTGCACCTAGGGCGCCGTACGACGGCGGTGAGGGGCGTTTTGGGGACATTTCCGCCATCGCGGACTTTGCACTTCCGCCATGGTGTAATGCTCGTGCCCGATCGGTCAGAATTAGCCGCACTTTACTCCATCGTGCAATGGCGGAAACGCTATTTACGCTATGGCGGTCAGGTCAGTTACTTTCCGCCAGGGTCGTAATGAGGGCCATTGTAAAGAAAACTAGTGAATGTAAGTTTAAGCAGCATGTTTCAGTTGGAAAACAATAGCATGCCCAGCATGTAGGCAGCCTGCTTTAAACAGTAATGACCCCCACCCCAGTGATATTCATGGCCCAGTGATTCTGTTGTACATGTTTCAGGACAGAAGAAAGAACACAGGGTAGGCGTGAATGATGACTGGGCAAAAGAGCACCTTCAAGGCTCCAGGAAAGAGATATTTTCTGGGCTGTGTGGGGAGGCAGGAGGATCAGCAGGGTGAGGACAGGCCACCAATTAAGGGGGCAAAGCAGCCAATAGGGGGGCAATTGCACCACTTTACTCCCCTCCAGGGATGCCTATGCCAGGGACCCTCCCCCACACAAATTAACAATGCTTACACACACACAGGTACATACATACTCGCAGACAACCACACAGGCTGGGGCTGCACAACTCACCATATCACAAATCACCTCTCTCTCTCTCTCTCTCTCTCTCTCTCTCTCTCTCTCTCCATACGCTGCCCTGTCTCCAGTATCCCCCAAGGAATCAGGCCACTAGGAAGCTTCGGGGTGAAAAGTGGAGGCAGGGTGGCTGGGTGGGGGTTGACAGCGTGGAGGCAGAGTGGGTGGGTGGGGAGTAGAGAGCATGCATGAGGGGTGGGTGGTTGAGTTTAGAGAGTGTGGTGGCAGGGTGGGTGTAGAGATTGTGCATGTCGCCGCTCTGAAAAATTAACGCCCGATGCTTTTAATGAAGCCGCAATGAGAGGAGGGTGTGCAGGAGCACCCTCTCTCATTGCAGTGACCCAGCCAGCATTCCCAATGGGTTTTACCTGGCTGGGAGAGATGTGCGCCCCACCCAGGTATGACTTGCTGGGAATGTGCAAGAAAGAGTAATTCCTGAAGGGAGAGAGAGCACTCCTGCACACTGCTGAGAGAGAGAGAGAGAGAGAGAGAGAAAAGAGAGAGAGAGAGAGAGAGAGAGAGAGACGTGCCCAGGACTATAGCCACCCACACACCTCCCATTACCTATACAGACAGCTGAGCCTGAATCCATTCATGCTTAATTGTAGAAGACACGCCTCATGCCGAGCAGGGTTTTGTGGAGGCTCTGGAAAGGGTGTTATGTCCCAAGCAGTCTACTAAAATTAACAAAAGCACCACACGGTAGCTCGGTTAGATAGGACACAAGAGTGTTACCACCATAGCCCAAGAATGAATCCCAGCAGGGAAGAAGTAAAAAAGAAAAAAAAGGAACCTCTGCCTGTCATCCAAGAACAATGCTCTAGTGACAAAGTAAGGTTTCGGCAAGAAGTAGGGGAACGTGTAACCTTTAGTTCCCACTATGACAAGGACAAAGATGCATCACTTGCATTTGAAAAGCACATGTGCGATGGCTGTGGATCACGAGTTCTGGCGAGGATGCCTATGGGCAGAAGCGACTGGCAGCCACGTTATTTTCATGTTTAAGAAATATGAAATACAAGCAGCCCGAAATAAATCATATCTTGGCATGGTGAGTTAACAGAAAGTAAAATGCAGGGAGGGACAGATAAACAGAATTTTATTTAGGTCAGTGTTCTCCACGTTTGGCTATGGAAAGCTAAATTCACATCATGTGGGCTGGGAAGATTTCTCAGGGGAAACTGGAGGCTGAAACATGCCTGGGGATGCTTGTGGTCTCATGCAGAAGGGATGTGACCTAGCAGTTTGGGCTGGACCATTTGGGGTGGGACCAATCATGATTTACATATGGTCTTTCCTCTTCTGTAATGGCTTAGCAGGTGAAGAACGATGGTCTGTAGGGCTGCCCAGAGGAATGCCAGAGGTTAAGATTAGTTCTGAACCTTCCAACCATCAGCTCATTTGTTTTGCTTTAGTCGCTCAGAGTGGGCCAGGTATGCCCAGACGTGAGTCCCGTTCCTGCTGGGCCTAGAGGCTCAAGCTACTCATCACTGATGATGCTCAATGAGGCTATAACATGTCTGGGGATGCTTGTGGTCTCGTGCAGAAGGGATTTGACCAAGCAGTTCGGAATGGACTGCCAATATTTCGGTGGCACCTAGCCTGATTTTCATATGGTCTTTCCCCTTTTGTAATGGCTTGGCAGTTGAAGAACGATGGTTTGGAAGGTTGTCTAGAGAAATGCCAGAGGTTAAGATTAATTATAAACCTTTCGATCATCACCTCCTTTGTTTAGCCTTGGAAGCAAGACAACGCAGAGCAACACAGATTTGATTTTTTATAAAAGATTATTGAATGTGTTCTGCATACCCACATTAACAAAAATTGGTTGTAGTGAATCTAAACAAGAGCTATTACACAGTTAGTGGTTATGTTATGCAATGTTATGGTGACTTGTACCACGCAACGCTGCAATTCTTAATGGTCTCCAGGCGCTCTGCAGGATCTGAAAAGGAGGGGGGTTGGGATGGTTAGTTAGTTGGTAAGGATGAGAGGGACAAGCGCAAGAGAGCTTTGATGTGCTGTTGTTAGCTTTAGTTCGGAAGAAAACTTTCGATGTGTGCTGGTATGGTTTTAGTCGATTGCCATTGTGTGTTGTTTTGTCTGTGGTTGTATACAGTTGTTTCATGTGCATGATGGGTGCTGTGGAGAGTTGAGTGCCTGTAGTTTGGGTATTTTGTGGTGAAGGTCTGGGTTGGGTGGTGGGTATTCACAGTGTTAGAGAGTTATTAGCAGGGTTAGTCAGGGGTTGGTTGGGTTGTTTGCAATGGATTAACCCTTCAGCTTTTATTGTTCCATTTCGGTTTAGCGTCGGATAGTTCTTCAGGTGGCCCAGTTTCGTAGTTGTTTCTTGCGTTGCACTGGCAGGTTTCTTTCTCTGGTGATTTCTTTAGCTTGGCGCGTTAAAGAGACATGTTTTTAAAAGCTTCCTGAATTGTAGGTGATCTTCTACTGTTCTTATTTCCATTGGGAGCTAATGTCATAGTTTCACCGCTATGCAGGAGAATGCTGATCCCTCAAATTTCTGTTTGCATATTGTTTTGTTTTGAGGCAGGTGTCGTTGCTGAAGCTTAGTGTTTGAGTTGGTTTGTATATCATGATTTTTTTTTCCTGTATGAATTCCGCTCAATGGACGTGGATTGCTCTGTCTGTTATGCAAAGAGCTTTGAAGAAGATTTGTTTTTTGACTGGTAGCCAATGCAGTGTTTTTAGTTCTGGGTTGATGTGTTCTCTCCTAGTGAGTCTAACGAGTAGTCTTGCTGCTGCATTATGAATTTGTTGTAGCTTCCTCATGAGATATTCTGACATTCCGAGCTAGAGGGCATTGGCGTAGTCTATTCTTGACATGACGAGACAGATGACGATGAGTGTTCTCTGTGTGAAAGAGAGGTAAGGAAGTATCTTCTTGATCATGTGTAGGTGGAAGAAGCATTTCTTTACTACTGAATTGACTAGTGGTTATAGTGTTAGTTTGTTATCCATTAAGATGGCAAGGTTTTGCCGACTTTGGATGGTTCTGGTGGGTTTCCTAGCTCAGTGGGCTATGGAATGTGATTGTTGTTGAGCGGTTCGTTGGGTGCGATCATGATTTCGGTTTTGTCCGGGTTGAGTTTAAGGCTGTTGGTGTTCATCCACTGGTTTAGTTCAGTGACACAGTCAGTGGGTGTTGAGTTCTGTTCTTTGCAGGCATTGATTTAATAGATAATTTGAGTGTCATCTGCATAGTTCTAGCAGGTGAGGCTTTGTTTTTGATGAGTTTATCACACAAGGTCATGTAGATCTTGAAGAGTAACAGGGATAGTGATGAGCCCTGTGGGACACAGCATACTGTTTCCCAAGGTGTTGACTTGAATCCAGGTTGTTTCTGTTCTTTCTGCCAGGAAGTATTGTAACCGAGGAGGGCTGCGTTGCCGATCCCAATGTCTTCTAGTCTACTGATGAGTGTATTGTGGTTGACTGTTTTGAATGCTGCTAAGAGATTGGGACGTATTAGTGCTGAGCTGACGTTAGAATCTGTATTATTGTTGAGATTGTCCGATTTAGATAGTAGTTCACTTTCCATTCCTCTCATGGGTCTGAAGCCTACTTGTGCCTGTTCTAACAGCTGATTGTTTTCTACATATTGCTATATGTATTCATAGAGGTAGCTTTCTAGTATTTTAGCTGTGTAGGGGATATTTGAAATTGGTCTGTAGTTGGTTGGGTCTTCCATGTTTCCTAAAATATCTTTGAGTGGCTTGATGTAGGCTGATTTGAAAGCTTGTGGCATGGTTGCTTTTTTTAGTGAGTAGTTGAAGAGTCTGAGGTAATATTCTGCCACTGTTCTCTGTGTGAGGATGATCTTGTAGATGTCAGGTGGGCTGCGTCTGCTGGAGAGTTCACTCTGTTGCTGTTGTTCAACAGGCTGTTCAATTTATCTGACGAGATCGGCTGGAGGTGGTTTAGTCTAGTCGGTGAATGCAGTGTTGTCTGGTTGAGGTGGGCTGCGCTGCTTTTTGGCTTTCTTTCTATGATTTGCTGGATGCTGGATATTTTATTTTTGAAGTGATCTGCAAGGTTATCGCATAGTTTCTGCGTAGGGGTTGGTGAGTTGCTGGGTTTTGTATTTCGTTTATGATGTTAAACATTTATTTCTGGGTGTTGCTTGATCTTGTGATTCGCTCCTTGTGGAATGCTTTTTTTGCTTTGGGTATTTTTTGGCTTTTTATAATCTAGTCTGTCTTTGGTATGTGTTTTTTTTTGTGCTGGTCCTCCATTCTTTTTCTAGTTTCCTATTGGTATTTTTCAGTGCTTTGAGAAGTGGCGTGTACCGCCTTGCCATTGTTTTCTTTGGTGGGGGGGTGAATACTGCTGCAATGTCATCTAGTGAGGAGGGTCAGGTGATGCGGTCTCCGCTAGTCTCCCCTCTGGGCCACCAGGACACCCTTGTGAGCATATTGGAGGTACATGATGTAGCAATGGCTACAGGTGGGGCCCAGGGGCCTATTTCGGCAGTATCCCTGGACCTCTTGAAATTATCGGAACCATAGAATTTGGGAGCATTTGCCTGCCGGACAGACGTTCTCTTGAGCCTTCCAACAAATGCAACAATCTGGGGCCCTCAGATCGCTCAATCCTTGAGGCTTTGGAGTGCTCCATAGATTGTTTGTACATGGAAAATTGTCAAGGCCAAGATCAAGTCCGTAATGAAACGTATGTGCAAAACTAAGACAAAGCTGTCCCTGCCCCTGAGCCAGGGGAGTCGGGTATAGTAGATTGTATAGCCTTGGAAAGCCCATTGTTCTCCTTTGTGACTAGCTGCCCTTCTAATGAGGTAATTCCATCACAGAAATTTTCAGAGATCTTTGAGGTCCCAGAGATAATTTTGGAGACACAGGGTGGTTCGGATGTGGAAATTCTGGTGCCGCTGGAGGCTTCCGTTTTGGCGAAACAGCCCAATCAGTCTCTAGAGTCTTCTTCATCAGCTTCCACCAGCCCCAGGGTGGTAGTCAATGGTTCAATTTATTTAAGTCCAGGGGATTCCCCCATGTCCCCTTTTTCGCTGTTTATGGTGTGTGTTGTTCAGCAATTGCAAGAACTGGAATGGGCGGTTTGGGAACAGAATGAAATCAGTAGGTGTGATGATAGTCGTCTAGACAAATATTTAGCAATTATAAATAGATTCCTCAATGGCCATTCAAGGATTAAAACGTCTGAGGTTGAGAGTACTGCCCTCACAAGGTGGACAGAGCCTAGCAAACCCCAGAGAATTGGCTTACAGTGTGTCTATCCCGGTTTAATCCATCCACTTCAGCTGAGCTGGTAAGGGGGGAAGGCACAGACTTTCCTGTACCAGTAGTGATACCTACAGTCGGTGGCTCGGTTGGACGTTTGCTTAGCCTGGGTAACTCTGGGCCCACATTGGTACACCCTGTAGAGAAGCAAGTCTCTCCTATTTTGTTGTCTGCTCCATCCAAAGCTACTGTGTTAGTCTTGTTGCAGGGATGGCGATCTAGGAATCTTAAATGTACTTTTTAAAGCAAGACACATGGGAGTAAGAACGCTTACAAGCATGTCTTGATCAAGGCCTTTTCGGAGATACTGGTGATCAATGACATCACAAGCAGCATTTTTACGACCTGTCGAATACTGACAGATTGTATGTTTTGTGGTGGTTGTAGTGTCAGGTTTGGTTTTATTAATCCTTACATCAGGACTTGCCTATGGAACTGCAAAGAAGCTTTGCTCAACAAAGGGAATATGGTCTACCAGGATGTACATTTTAAGATCTGTCATCCTCATGATGCCTGGCACAATCCTATTTTGGATGACTTTTTTCCTTCATTGGCCATGACAGGCCTGTAGAGAGGGGCCAAAGTACAGCTTTCTTCAGACAATTGGCACATTTTGGACTGCCCGAAGGAAGCTTTGTAAGCGGGATTGAAGGCTCCTATTGTGGGCTGTTGATATGGATTCATGCCAGTGTTGAAGACTTCTGTAAATATTTGGAAAGGGAATCGACTGATTTTATATGTGTTGCTTGTCATTTTAAGGGTCGGTCCGGCTGCATTTTTATTAAATATGTATTTAAGGCAAAATCGAGGTGCTATTTCCCAGCTGGAGTCGACTCTGAATATAGTTAGGGCACACACTACTGGCTCCCCAAATAAAATAATGCTTGTCATGGGTGTCTTTAATTGTCAACTAGAGGAGCCAAACCAATGTACATGGAACCAGCAATGGAAGACTAATTGAGCAGTCTCCCTGGACCGTCAGACCTCCCTAGCTCCAGCTGCTACCCCTTAGCGGGTAGGGTTCCAACAATCTTATATGCGCACGGTGTGCAAGCTTGTAATGGGAGATTTTTGGAGGACTCCCCGGTCCATGTGACTTTTCGCACCCAGAGCAAGGGTAGCCTGATTGACTACATAGTAGTATCAAGGGTACATTGGGATATGCTGGTTGCATTTAATGTCGTGGAAAGAACTGAGAGTGACCATACCCCATTGATTGTCTCTCTTTGACTGGCAACTATGGGAAGTAATCGGTATAGCACGTCTCTCCACCCTGATGATGTTGATAATTCCAAGTTAATGTTGGAGATGGCCAACTGTGCCCAGAGGTGATTTTTTGGCACAAATCTATCAGGTACAGCTTCCAGTATTGGCTGCCTACTCCGAACCAAATTCCCTCACACATTGATTTGTATACTGCTGTAGTGACAGGTTTAGTTCCGTTCACTACCAAGATGAGGTGCAGCTTAATTTGATTTAATGGAAAGACCAATCGTTGGTTTGACCAAGATTGTAGAACAGGTAAGGTAGTGAGACTAAGCCATGACTACAAGCTTTTATTGGCCAAGAAGAAGAGGGAGATGTATGAAAGCATTTGGACAGTCCTTGACAACGTGGCTGGGTCAAACAACAGCAAAGAATTCTGGCCTAACCATGAATCCGCGAATAGTAACATTTCTGCAGGTGAATGGCTGCGTTATTTCCAATTGATGTATTCCCAGGGACGTCTGCCAATGATGAATGCAGTGGCGAGGGGCCTAGTGGGGGAAGTGATGGGGCATGTAAAGTGGCCTATGGCGGACAGGGCTGACCATATTACTCTATTGGAAGTAAAGCAGGCCATTCATGAATAACAACGTGGTAAGGCCCCAGGACCAGACTTTATCCCCTCCGAACTCTTCAAAAGTGAACCAGTAGTCTGGATTCCACTCCTGACACCATTTTTTAAGGGAGTTTTTAACCAACATACCTCCATCTAGCTGGAGGGAGGCGGTCATCCGTTTGGTCTTTAAAAAAGGTAATAGAGATCAACCTTCCAAATATAAGCCCATTTCTTTGATAAACTCCCTGAAACAACTTTATTTGAGGGTGATCCTCCATCGTTTGGAGGACAGGGGGGAAAATCTAAGCATTCTTTTGCAGCATGTTCAGGTGGGCTTTAGGCCAGGGGTTGCAACTTTATATCAGGAGATGAGGCTGGACCACATCTCTAGTAAATATGTGACTTCAAGCTCCCAAAGCTTGTATCTGGCGTTCGTGGACTTGAAAACTGCCTTTGACACTGTGCCGAGGGATCTTTATGACACAGTCCTAGAGGAATTGGGTATTCCCCCAACCTTGTTCGAAGCCATCAAGTCACTGTATTTTGATAATAGTGCACAGATTTGATAGGGGGTACATGGAGAGATCACATACCCAGTTTCTCTAGGCATTGGGGTCAGACAGGGTTGTGTTTTGGCCCCATTGCTATTTGTATTATATCTTACTAGCATGGTTACTGCATTGCATGCGGCAGCCATGGATGCCCTGAGATTGGGAAACTATAAATGGAGCCTCCTTTTTTTTGCAGATTACGCAGTTTTGTTGTCCAAAACCCTGACAGGATTGCAGAATCAGTTGGATGTTTTTGACAAGCTATGCTCTGCAAAAGGTCTGTGCATTAATTATTCCAAAACAAACACAATGGAGTGTCATTAGGTTGGGCGTAAGTTCCGCTTAGGGGTGAGCGCTCATCTGAACTCTAAGTTGTTGGATTCAGTGGAGTCATTCAGTTATTTGGGGCTTATCTTTTCTCATAAACTAAAATGGTTCAGTCAGGTTTATAAAAGCTGATTGGATCATCTACGCCAATGTGGGTTAATCTCAAGTCTTGTGAATTGTCTTGATGAACAGGCACTCTTAATTCCCCTCAAGATCTATCGGCCCCAAACAATACCTAAAGTAATATATGGAGCCAAACTGGTGATTGTACCTCCATCCAGACTGCCGAGAATAGATTTTTTGAAATCTCTCCTCGGCCTTCCATCAAGTGCACCATCTACTCTGGTGGCGTCTGAGTTTGGTATAATAGAAATTAAATATGGTATCATGCTGCAGCCTGTTTTATACTGGCTATGAATTTGCAACAATGAATCCCTTAAGTTATATCTGGAAGGTTTACTGGAGGTATTTTTCATACCGGGTGGAAGGCAACTCTCTTGGTTTAGACATGGACCTATGGGAAAACCCCAAAATGTTTGGGGCTGGATATAAAGGACATGTTAAGAAATGGTTCACAGAGTGGGCTTCGAGTGAGTAAGATAATTGACAACTGTTTGGTAGGGAAAATGTCAGCAGTTTATTTGCAATTAAAAAAGAAGTGGGTTGAGGAAGCATACTTAGATTGCCAGCTGACCCCCAACCTTAAAAGTTGGTATGTAAAGTTCTGCTAGGGCATTCTCCCATTGGCCTACTTTACTGCCTAATGGAGTAAGGGTAGTACATCAACTGTTTGCCTGCTCTGTTTGGACGCAATTGAAGATGAAGTGCATCTTTTTTCTTCTGCCCATTTTATCGTGTGAAGAATCTGCAGTTGCTTGGGCCTTTATGGATTTGTCATAAAGCACCATCTATTCAGCTGGCTCTCTGTGTACTAAAATGTTGCCTTTCTCATCCAGCTGTACTGGCTGTTTTTTCTCTTTTCAACTTATGTTTTGGAAAAAAGAAGACTACTGTCAAGGAATGCTTAATACTTTTCAGTATTTTAGGGGGGTGTTGGTTGCTGTGTTTATATTGTAAATGTAATTGCCTTTTATTTGTTTTATATGTGTTTGTACTATTTTATTGTGTTGTTAATCTTTTATGACGCTTTTGCTGAATAAAGATATTGGATTCCATCCAGTGCTTTAGTGATGCACTTTTGGATTGCCTCTGTTCTTACATCTATGCCGGAGTCTAGGGAGGTGATTGCTGGTTTTATGACTTCCAGTCTCGCTTTTAGGTCCACACTGTTAATGGCTCTCAAGTTTATTTTCAGAATTGGAGAGTTTCTAGGGAGGTTGTCGGGAATCCTTGCTGGTGGTTGGATTACGAATGGTATAATGATGTGGTTGCTCCAGACGATTTGCATCAGAGGTGCAGTTGTGACCAGATTTGTGTTGCAGAAGATTGCATCTAGTGTGTGGACTGCTGCGTGTGTCACTACTTTCTTCCTGTAGATGCATTGTCTTTAGTTGATTAGTTAGTGTTTTGGGACAGTTGATGTTCTCGTCTTCGTGCCAGATGTGGAAGTTTCCAAGCATGATTAGGTGATCGTGTTTAATGGCCATATTGGTGATGGCGTTCATGAAGGGATCTACAAAGGTCGAATCATAGTTTGGTGACCTGTAGATGAGTGGAAACGTTAGGTTGGCTTGGGGGTCTAAAGTTAGGTGTAGGATGAGTGATTCGCAGTTTGGGATGTTTAGCAGTGGTGCTGGTTCTTGTACACAACCGCGAGTCCTCCTCCTCTTTTTCCTTCTCTGTTGGCATGCTTAAGTTTGAAGTTGTTTGGTAGGCAGTAGTGCACTGTTACCCTGTAGTTTTGAGCTAGCCAATGTTCTGAATAGCATGTCTATACCTCCATCACATATCAGGTTGTATATAACTGCTGTGTGCTTGGATATTGATCTGGCATTGACTAGGTTGCAGTGTATCTTTCTGTTTCTTGTGGTCTGTTCGGTCTTTGGCAATTTATTTTGGTCGTTATGTTGGTGTAGATCATTTTTTCCACCGGATTGCTTTCCGGGCTTGACGAGACTGTTTCTTCGTTGAGTAGTTCGTTCAGGTTTCTTATTGAATGTGTGTCTTGTTCGTGGTCATCTTCCTGCCGACGTTGATGGTTCCTTTTGCAGTGCCAATTATTTATGATAAATTGTGTGTTGGTGTTGTTTTTAATATACTTATGGTTCTTAAGGATAGAAGGTTGATCAACTGGGTGGTAGCTTGACAGGTAGGGTGTTAGGTAGAGCGCTTTTGGTCTTGTTCTGGCGAGTGAACCTGTTTCCATGGATCGTGTGGGTGCATTATTGTTTGGTATACGTGTGTTCCCGGGTGTGGAGTTCTGAGCTAGTTCCATTTAGTTCGCTCTGTTTTGGTTGTTCCTTGTGTGTCGGTCTTTCAGTCTTTCCTGGTACAGGGCATTTTGTGATGGGGTCTGTTCTGAGGGTAGCTTTATCCTAGAGGGGGACTATCACAGGGTCAGCCTTTTCCCGGGATTGGACCTGGCTGGCAGTGACTAATGCTGGATGTCAGAAGCTAACCTCTTTAAGTTTAACCCTGACTATCGGGGACTAATCCTGGCTGTTTGGTGACTAACTTTGGTGGTCAGGGGCTTAAATCGGGTGGTTAGATGTGTTGGTTCACAATAGTGCGAGTCTTCCTGTGGGGGTCTGTGGTTAGGTGTTTCCTTGACGGTTCCTGTTTGGCTGTCTTTCCTCTCTACGATGCCCTTTGGTTTGATCTTCTTTTCCTGGGGGGTCCTGTATAGTTGTATCCCTCTGTGGGCTCCAGTATTTGAATTGGGTGGAACAGTGGTGAAAGCATCATTGTGGTGACCTGTGGTGTCCTGTGGTTAGTTCTTCCCTTGTCGAGTCCTGTGTGGCTGTCACTCCTTGTGGGTCCCATGGTTTTGTAGTTGTATCTGGTTTACAATGGTGGAAGCCTCCCTGTGATGACCTTTGGTGATCAGCTCTTCCCTTGAGGGTTCCTGTATAGTTGTCTCTCTTTGTGGCCCCTTGTAGTTTTGTATTTGTCCAGTGATCAACAGTGTTGATAGCCTCCCTGTGGTGTTCTGTGGTCAGATTCACCCGAAATTAACAGTAGCTATACTCCTGTACTTCTCCTGGGCTCAACAGTGGCTGTACTCTGAGAGTTCTGCTAGATTTAAAAATGGCCATACTCTGAGAGTTCTCCTAGACTGAACATTTTCAAAAAAGGTAGCAGGCACCCCTCTCCAGAAAGAACATTTTGAATAATATTTGCAAGGAACTTGGGGTTGGTGACCCTGAGTTACCTGGGGAACCAAGACGTGGACTCCCTGCTCACTGTGCTCAAAGAGGCACAGCTCCACCTCACTGATGAGGCCCAACAGGGCTGAAACATGTGTATAGGGTTGCTGTTGCTACTCTTGTTCAGAAGGGAATTGCCATAGCATTTCAGTGCTGGACTGCCCATGTGGACAGGACAAATACTGATTTGCAAATGGATATTTGCCATCTGTGAAAGGTAGAGTGAGCAAAAAGCGATGGCTGCGAACTCTCAAAGTGTGGAAAAAACACAGAACAGGTTATCATGCCACGCTCTTTCTGGAGAGAGGCGCCTGCTACCTTTTTTGAAAGATATTTGCAAGGAACTTGGGGTTGGTCACCCTGAGTTACCTGGGGGAACCCAGACGTGGACTCCCTGCTCACTGTGCTCAGAGCAGCACATCTCTACCTCAGTGATGCGGCCCAACAAGGCTGAAACACATGTATGGGGTTGCTGTTGGTACTCTTGTTCAGAAGGAAATTGTCATAGCATGTTGGTCCTGGACTGCCCATTTGGGCGGGATAAAGACTGATATGCAAATTGATATTTGCTATCTGTGAAAGGTACAGTGAGCAAAAAGCGATGGCTGCAAACTCTCAAAGTGGGAAACAACCACAGAACAGGTTACCATGCCATGTTCTTTCTGGAGAGGGGTGCCTGCTACCTTTTATGAAAAATAGACTGACCACTGGCTATACTCTGAAAGTTCTCTTAAATTCAACAACGGCTACACTCCGAGGGTTCTCCTAGATTCAACCATGATTATACTCTGACAGTTCTTCTAGATTGTCGAGGTCAGATATATTCTGAGAGTTCTCCTTAATTCAACAATGGCTATACTCTGAGAGTTCTCCTAGATTGAACAGTGGCTGTACTCTGAGAGTTCTCCTAAATTCAACAATGGCTATACTCTAAGAGTTTTCCTAGATTCATCAGTGATTATACTCTGACAGTTCTTCTATATTCAACAGTGGTTATATTGTAGATGTCACATGTATTCTAAGAGATCTCCTAAATTAAACAATGGCTATACTCTGAGAGTTATACTCGATTTCAACAGTGAATATACTCTGAGAGTTCTTCTAGATTCAACAGTGAACATATTCTGAAAGTTCTCCTAGATTCAACAGTGGCTATATTCTGAAACATCTATATTCAACAATGTCTATACTCTGAGAGTTCTCCTAGATTCAACACTGATTATACTCTAGCAGTTCTTTTAAATTCAACAGTGGTTATATTGTAGATGTCACATGTATTCAACAGTGGCTATACTTTGAAACTACTTCTACATTCAACAGTGCCTATATTTTGTGAGTTCTCCTAGATTCAACAGTGGTTATACTCTGAGAGTTCTCCCAAATTCAACAATGGCTATACTCTGAGAGTTCTTCTATATTCAACAGTGGTTATATTGTGGATTCAACAGTGGCTATACGCTGAAACTTCTAGATTCAACAGTGCCTATACATTGAGAGCTCTCCTAGATTCAATAATGGCTATACTCTGAGAGTTCTCCATTATTCAACTATGGCTATACTCTGAGAGTTCTCGTAGATTGAGAAGTGATTATACTCTGACAGTTCTTCTAGATTCAACAGTTGTTATATTGTAGATGCCACATGTATACAACAGTGGCTATACTTTGAAACCTCTCCTAAATTCAACAATGGCTATACTCTGAGAGTTCTCCTAGATCCAACAGGGGCTGTTCTCTGACAGTTTGTCAGGAACCAAGGGTGGAAGTTATGGAATCGCTGGAGGTATTAACGAGCTGCATGTTACGCTCTAGTCCTCACCCAACATGGCGGAGTCTTCTATAAATTCTGGCTCCGCCCCCTGGCTCAGTGCGTTGCATCTGTGTTTTGTCACGCTATTGTTCTGTTTTCTCTCAGTGCTAGCCTTTTTCCTCTTTTCCTCTGGCTCTTCGTAGCCGTTTGTTTTGCCTCGTACGTTCCATTCTGTTCTTCTCTTGTTCTTGTGGTTGCCTTTTTGTACGTATTGATTCCGTCTCCCTTCGGCCCTTTGCCGCTCTGTTTACCTTCTTTTTCGGCTTCTCTGCCATTCCTTACTACCCGCCTGCGATTCCCCTTCTGTTCTCAGCTCTATTCTTTTTTTTTACCTGCTCCGACGTCTTGCCGTCTCTGCTCCTACCTACAGCCCTTCTGTCTGTACGCGGCTACCCTGTAGCTCGGCTTCTCTGCCGTTCCTTACCTTCCGCCTGCAGCCTCCTGTCTGTACGCAGCTACCCTGTACCTCACCGCTCAGCTTCTCTGCCGTTCCCTACCTTCCGCCTGCAGCCTTCTGTCTGTGCGCGGCTGTTCTTTCTCGCCTTGCCTGCCTTTGGCATCCTCCTCAGTTGTCGGCTCCCTACGGTCTTCCGACGGGACACGGCTTGTTCTTTTGCCGCACTATTGTCTGAAGTCTCTGTACCACAGGGTCTTGCCTTTCCTCTCATCCACCTGGATGCAGCCTTCGATGCAGCCTTCTATTTACTTCTGTTTTTCTGTTTACTAGACTTCCATTATTTCTTTTGACCTTCTGCAGTATATCCTCTTGTTGTTTCTATTCTTTGAATCTACTCCCGTTGCTTTACCTATATAGAGGTGTCTGCCTCTAATACTTCATTTGGAGACCACCAGTCAGCCCATCAGCCACCTTCAGGGTCATCTTCCGGCAACTCAGCTGTTGAGAGGTGTTTCCTGCACTCACTTGGTTTCAAAAGACAAAGCACTCCATCTCCGTCAATCAAGATCCACAGGGTTTTTGCTGCCTTTTGGCCTTTTCCCTGGATGTGAGGCTGGCCCCCCTGGGAGCCTCCAAGACAGGTTCTCACCACTGTCAAGGTGGCCTCCGGAGGGGCTACACCTTATCTATACGGGAAGAAGGCCCGGACTCCTAAAGACAAGACTTCCACCAAGAGAAAAAAGCTTCCAAGGACCAAGTGTGATCCCAAGGAGCAAACCTCTGAAGAATCAGGTGAGGAGCAAGGGGAGGTGGAGCCGGAGTCTGACACAGTTCTTCTTAATACAACAGTGGTTATATTGTAGATGTCACATGTATTCAACAGTGGCTATACTTTGAGAGTTCCCCTCGATTCAAAATTGACTATACTCTAAGAGTTCTCCTAGTTTCAACAATGGGTATTAACTGTGAGTCCACCTAGATTTGGCATTGGCTATACTCTAATGGTTCACCTAGCAGAAATTCTGAGTGCAGCGAGATTTAAAACAGTGCCAGGAGTCAACACAGTGACAAAACCATAGGGCGCAGCAAGATTTCAACAATGTCAGGAGTCAACATAGTAACAAAACCATAGAACCCAGCAAGATTTAAAACAGTAACAGAAGTCAACACAGTAACAAAACCATAGAGCCCAGCAAGATTTAAACAATGCCAGGAGTCAACACAGTAACAAAACCATACAGTGCAGCAAGATTTAAACATTCCCATGAGTCAACACAGTAACAAAATCATAGAGTCAACACAGTAACAAAACCATAGAGTGTAGCAATATTTAAACAATGCCAGAAGTCAACTCAGTAACAAAACCAGAGAGCACATTAGGTTCAACACAATAGCATATTCCGGGGATAATAAGGTAGTATTAATATAATAGTGGCAAAGTACCGGGGGCTCAGTGATGGCTGAGCTCCCTACTCTTGACACCTTACCTGGTTGTAGCATTAGGATGTTTTGTCAGGCTCTCGGCACAAACAGGCGCAAATAGCAGATGGGAGCTACTTTAGGAAGATGATCTTTGCAAGGCTGCCCTCGCAGGGGTTCTGAAATGAGGCCTTCTGGACACGTGGATAGCTAATGGCCCAATCTCGGTGGGCAGATGGGAGAGGCAGGGCAGGAAAGGTGTTCTGAGCATGAGTGCAGGCTGGAAAGGTGTTGTGAGCTCGGCAAATTAAATAAATAAGATGGCAGGCACTTACCATGGAAGTGCTGTGCCTTTCCGTGATTTCGAGCAAATGGTCAGAAATGCTCCAAACACACTGAGATGAGGTCTCCGGTGCTCTGTGGCCTTCCGGACACGTGGATTGCTTGCGGCCCACGCTGTTTGCAGGTGGGTGGGAGGGGGGAGAGGTAGGTCAGGAAGGGGTCTGTGTGCAGGAGTGCAGGCGAGAAAAGTGTTCTGACCTTGGTAGACTAAATAAATAAGTACGATGGCCGGTGCTTACTACAGAGGCGTTCAAAATCTTGAAAACCGTGTGTAATTATGGCTCTCAACCAGAGTTTAAGGGTCCTTCTTTAGGCCTTTCTGTAAGACCGGCAAGAAAAAGCAGGATAACTGTTCAAAAGAAGAGCACTCTATAGCAAAGAGAATTGGACAGCAAATCTGTGGTCACTGCAACCTTTGGAATGAGACAGAAGACAAACTAGCTAGTAGTGATTGCTGAATTTAATTTAATTGATATTTTATTTCTTTTGTGCTCGTACACAAGTGTTTCAGAGCGCGACAAGGCAAGGGAGGGGAACAGGGGAGAACAAAAACAACGATCTTACTAGGCCCAGTGACATTGAGAATGCGCAAGTGCATGGGAGAGGGGAAGGGGAAAAGTGCATGGAAAGGGGGAGAAGTGGAAAGTGTGGAGCAAAGGAGAAACAGATGAATAGTAATAAATAATAATAAATAAATAATAAAGGCAACAAACAATGGTAGTGCAGCCAACAAGTGGCAAGTGCTGGGTTTAAGGCAGCAGACAGGGTAGGTTTGATAAGTGCAGGAAGAAAAAGAGGGGTTGGGGTCTCTATGGGAGCAGATACAGACCCCAGTGCAAGGGGTGGGCTGGAGGTAGTGCGGGAGAGTGGCAGGGTGAGCAGGCACCTGGGCCCAGAGGACAGAGGGTGGCCAGATTCAAGGTGCCAAGAGAGAACAGATCAGCAGAGGAGAGGGGGGGCGAAGGCAGAAGCAAAGAGGAAGATCTTGAGGTGCTTTCGGAACCAGAGATTGTTCTGAAGGGAACACGTTTAGGTGGAATCTACTGTTGGATCATATAAGCCATCTAAAGAGACCATGACGTTTAGATATTTCAAAGTTAAGACATCTGATTTAATCATCTTAAGGCGAGCCCCTTGTCTTACAAAGAGCCAATGGAACACATATTTTTAAATCAAGAACTGAAAAAGGAAAACACCTGTAGACAGACCTTTTCCTCAGTGGAACACAGCAGATAAGATTGCCCCCATCCATCCTACACTTCTGGAGGTCCTATAGACCCTGCTCTCCAAAGAACGGGAGCGGTAGCATGCATGAGCAACTGAATAAGATGATGAATGCCGACCAGCCGCCACATATGGATGGACTAACCTTGGCTGACCGATGCCGCGCACCGACTGGATTGGGAATGCTCTCTGGGCCAGTTTTGAAGGGACGCACAAACGCCTGCCTGCCCCGCATACAGACAGGTGTCACGTAGGAGGCCAGTGCCCAACTTGGGCAAGTTTATGAATGTGAGTGGATGCAATGTGGGATAGGGACTGTGAGTGTCGGACAGCCCCAGATCTGGGCGGACACGTTGAGATGCTCAGACACCCCACCTGGAGAGAATACGAAAGATTAGCGCCTCGCTTCTTGACAGCTGTGCCAATTAACCAATCCACTAACAATTTCACCCCTCTGCATACACCTCTCAAACTCTAACCAAACACAACCAAAAGCCTACAACACAACAATCTGCACAAACTTCACTAAACTGCAACAACAAAACAAACCAAACATAAGACTCGCACAACAGCACACAATGACTACCAACCGTAAAACACCCCAAGCCCAGCCAACAGACTTCCGGGCTGAGGCCGCCAACAGCACATCACTGCTCTCTTGTACTTTACCTGCTTATTCGCACTAACTTACCCCCACCCCTCCCTTTTTAAGAGACACCAGAGCGCCAGGGGACCACTCCGGTAGTGATAGCGTGCGGTACAAATATCCTTCAACATTAACATTAACATCTTGCCAATCACTGAGATCTGCATTCAGCCCTAATTCTCCACCTTTGGAGATCCCCACTCTCCCACTCAATCCCTGATATCACCCTCCACTGTCCATCTCTGTTATTCTGCACTCTTACTACAAGAGCCCTAGTTGTTCCCCCTATTTACAGCACTCTGTTGCTTCCCAGCAAGTTTGTGGTACATACATCTCATTGATACACAAATACAATTACCGCTGTAAGTATGGTGGCATTCAGAACTGCCTGGATTCCCACAGTCTGGTATTTTGACAGTGTTATAGACTCAGTGATAGGTACTTTTGTTATGGTTAATAAGGATAACTCATAGGACGAGCATAACGTTGCTATTAACTTGGGTGCTTTAGAAAATGTACTCTCGGCGCTGTGTTTCTATGGAAGTTCTGTGCAGAGATGCACATATTTGTCAACAATCTTTGACCAAAAATATGTAGGATTCTTTAGGTTTAAAAAATAGAAATGAACATAATGATGATATCACAGGAAATACCATCAGCTGCCATATGGTCTTGAACAGAACACAGTAATAGACTGCCTGGCATGGCCTAGCCCATATCCCTCTGACCCACTGTGAGAAATGAAATGAGCAAATGAGTGACCTCTGGGTAGTGAGGCCAGCTTTTGACACACTGATTTATTTCCATGCAGTCTGCACTACAGCAGTTTATACACAGTTGTGCAAGTTTATGTTTCTTTTTTACTTTATTGCCTAACCTTCTGGACTATGACAACTATTGCTGATATCAAAGGAGCATTCAATGGCGCTGAGTGCATGGGGGCAAATGCTACCATTGTTCTGGAGCAATCAGGACCGAAGAACAAGTTACTTACCAACTGGTAACCTTTTTTTTCGATAGGATGTTCCTCCAACGTATTCCTCATCTTTGATGTATTCCATCCAGCTTCAGCTGCTTCGGAAAAACAATTCGGCAGAGGGCGCCGTGCGTCGATGTCGTCGAGTGTCCCTCGAAGGCCTCCGTCGAGGGTGACGTCATGGGGTGTATAAGTAGCACGCGCGGCGCCCGTTGGCCTTAGTTCTGTTTTTCCACCTTTCATTATCGATTTTCCACTGTGCAGACTGTGCCGGTAGACAGGTATTTTGCCTTGCGAGAGTTGGAGTGGCAACAGCCTGGGAAAAATCTACAGAGGGGTAGGTTGGGAGGTCGATGAGGAATACGTTGGAGGAACATCCAATCGAAAGAACGTCACATGTTGGTAAGTAACTTGTTCTTCGAGTTGATTGTGTCCTCCAACGTATTCCTCATCTTTGATAGACTACCAAAGCAGTAAGGATAATTCTTATGGAGGAGGGATTAGATTTTTTTTTTTTTAATATCTTCAGATGGCTGAGTATAGGACTGCTCTACCAAAATTTAGCTCCTTAGATTGGGAAGCATCTAAGTTGTAGAATTTTGAAAAAGTATGCAGCGATGACCAAGTCGCTGCTTCGCAAAAGGACCTTATAGGAACACCTCTTTGCAGGGCTGTAGACGAAACGATGCCCCTTGTGGAATGAGCCCTTAGACCTCCTGGTGGGTCTTTTCCCGCCAATCTGTAGCATTTCGAAATGCAAAGCGCAATCAAGCGTGATATTGTCTGTTTTGTTACTGATTGACCCAATCTTTTTCCTGTGTAGCCAATAAACAGTTGGCTATCCAATCTAAGCCTAGAAAGCCTAGAGATATAAAAGATTAAAGCTCTTTTTGGATCCAACCTGTGTAATCTTTCCTCCTCCTTACTAGGATGGGGTGGAGGATAGAATGCATGTAACACAATTTTTTGATTTAAATGAAACTCAGATACCACTTTTGGTAGAAATGAGGGTTTAATCTTCAACACACCTCTGTCCTTATGGAACACAGTATAGGGTGGCCCAGAAGACAGTGCCTGCAATTCGCTCACTCTTCTTGCAGATGTTAAAGCAACTAGGAAAGCAGTTTTCCATGTTAGTAATCTTAATGGACACATGTGCAAAGGCTCAAAAGGAGCACACATTAAGATTTTTAGGACCAAATTGAGATCCCAAATCAGTACTTGAAATGGGTGAGGAGGAAACACATTAGTGAGTCCTTTTAAGAATTGTACTATCAAAAGAATTTTGAAGTAGGAGCATTCTTCCAATGAGCACTTGAAGATGGAAAACGCTACAAGATAACCTTTACTGGTTCCAACATTCAGACCTCTATGTGCTAAGGTCAGAAGAAAAGATAGTACTTCCGGAATAGAACAAAGAAAAGGATCGACATTCTTTTCTCTGCACCAGTTGCAAAACTTTTTCCAACGGCAACGGTATAGAGACTTTGTTGCTGGTCTTCGTTCCGAAAGCAACACCTCCATAACATAATCTGGAAGGTTCCAATCCCTGTATCTCAGCCTTTCAGATACCAAGCATGAAGGTTGAGTGTTTTGACCTCTGGATGGAGAACCTGACCCTACATTTGAGAGAGAAGGTTCTACCTCTGAGGAAGACGTACTGGAGGACAGATGGACATGTCTAGAAGGTCCGGCTACCACGTTCTCCTGGCCCAATCTGGGGCAATTAGGATCATGTGGCTCCCGAAGCGTCTCAGTCTCCTGATGACCTGAGGAATGACGGGAATCAGAGGGAACGCATACAATAGTGGGAAATTCCACTCCACCACAAACGCGTCCCCCAGGGCTCCTCTCGGGGGAAATTCCCTCGAGCAATACCTTTCGCACTTTCGGTTGATACCGGTCGCAAATAGGTCTACCTGAGGGGTTCCCCAAAGGGCGATGATCTCTAGAATGACTTCCTGAGCCAGTTCCCATTCGTGGGACACTGTGCTCTGCCTGCTCAGAGCATCTGCCATCATATTCTCTTCCCCAGCTAGGTGAACTGCCGTTAAAGAGATTCCTTCTTGAATTGCCCAAAACCAGAGTTGCATTGCCTCTCTGCACAGAGGTAGTGACCATACACCTCCTCTTTTGTTTAGATAATGCATGGCCACTGTGTTGTCCGTCATTATCAGGACATTCTTCCCTCTGACAGATGGCAGGAAAGCCTTCAGCACTAGTCTGATTGCTCTCAGCTCCAGAAGGTTGATATGTAGTTTGGACTCCGATGGAGACCAATGACCGCTGATTGTCAGATCGTTGGCATGAGCTCCCCACCCCTTGAGTGAGGCGTCCGTCACTACTGTAATCTCCGTCCATGGCTGCCAAAAGAGTTCTCCTTTCAGAATATTCTCTGAACAAGTCCACCATAGAAGATCCTGACAAACCTTGTTCAGAATCTGGAGAAGATCCGTCATTCGACCTGAGAACTGGGACCATTGAGTCTTTAGAGCCCATTGAAGGGATCTCATTCTCAGGCGTGCCTCTGACACTAGAAAGATGCAGGATGCCATGAGGCTGAGCAACCTTAAGAAGTCGTAAGCCTGAAGATTTTGGGGGTTTTGGAATCTGGAAACCATCCGAAGAATGTCTTGAGCCCTCAACCTGGGAGGCAAGCTCTTTCCCAGGGATGTGTCTAACACAGCTCCTATATATTGGAGCCGTTGAGAAGGTGTCATTTGTGACTTCTTGAAATTGAGGGAGAAGCCCAGACTGTGGAGGAAGTGGCAGGTGACTTTCAGGTGATCCAGTGCCTGTTCGGCAGATCGTGCTCTGATCAACGAATCGTCCAGATAGGGGTAGACATGAATCCCCCATCTGCTGAGGTGTGCTGCCACTACTACCATCAATTTGGTGAAGACCTTTGGGGCGGAGGTCAATCCGAGTGGAAGGACTCGAAACTGATAATGTGAGTCGCCAACCACGAACCTCAGGTATTTTCTGTGCTTGAGATGAATCGGCACATGAAAATAAGCATCCTGGAGGTCCAATGACACCAACCAGTCCTGAAGCTGAAGGGCCTGAAGGATGTGAGAAAGAGTGACTATCTTGACCTTGTCCTTCCTGAGGAACTTGTTGAAGTTTCTTAAGTCCAGGATGGGTCTCGGTCCTCCGTCCTTTTTGGGGATCAAAAAATATGGGGAGTACCATCCCATTTTCCTCTCCGCTGCAGGTACCGGTTCTATAGCACCTTTCTCCAGCAGGGTTAGAACTTCCTGCTGTAGGAGCAGGTCCGAAAACTTCAAAGGGTATCTCCCTGGTGGATTGCTTTGAGGTTGCGTTAGAAAAGGAAGGCAGTAACCTTGGGCTATTATTTCTAGAGCCCAAACATCTGAAGTAATGGCTCGCCATTCTTGCAGATGTTGTGACAGCCTGCCTCCTACAGGTGTTTTGTGATGCAAGTCCTCAAAGTGGTTTTGTGGCGGTTGCTGCAGCCGCTGATGGCAAACAGGCTGCATCTGGAGCTGGCTTTGCACGTTTTGTTCGTCCACCGCGAGTGGCCTTTCTTTGGCCCCTTTGACAGGCCATTCCTCTCGTTCTTCCATATGAGGAGTAGTAACAATAGGATCGTCCCTTCCAAGATTGATTTGTCGCACAAAAGGGCTGAGGTTGCCTGATAGCAGCTCCCAACGACTTGGCATCTGCCTTTGAGGTCTGCAACCTCTCAAGGCTCTCGTCAGCCTTGCTGCCAAAAAGGTGTGACCCGTCAAAGGACATGTTCAGAAGACAGTTCTGTACGTCTGGTGCAAAACCCGACTTCCGTAACAATGCAAATATACGCATTACTGTGCTAGTGGCCATGGACCTGCTCACACTATCAACAGTGTCAAAACCAGATTTAAGGGATTCCTGCATAGCTTCCTTTTGATTTCTCTAACAATGGCTAGGAATCCTTCCCTTTCTTCCCCTTCTGGTGTGTGCTCCGCCGCCACTGCAATGCACTACCAAAGAGTGTACGAAAACTTTGTCAAGGCACAAGTGGAGTTGGCTGATTTTAATGCCATGCTCCCAGCTGAAAATATCTTCCGTGCCCTGCCATCCACACGCTTATCGTCCCTGTCTGGGCGGTAGACGGGTACACAAGTTTGTTAGAAGCTGTGGCTGCCCGTATGACCAAACTTTCAGGAGTGGGATGTTTAGAAGATAGCCGGGGTCGCTACTGGCAGGGCGGTATTTTGAAGTAAGGGATTTATTCACTGGAGGAATAGAATCCGGCGTCTCCCAATTTTTGGCCACCCTATTTTGTAGGACCACATGGAAAGGTAGAATTGGGTCTTCGGTAGGACCATGGTCCAGTATGTCTGTAAGATCATCTTGGACAAACTGGGCTGTAGGCCTGGCCGAGCTCAAATAATCTACTACGTTAGTCATTAACTGATGGTATGATGGATTGGCATGTTCACCTTGCTCTGGTCTACCAAATTCATTTTCTGGGGACGTATCAATACCACTTGCATTGTGCAATGATTCAACCAAATCCTTCATCCTGCTTTCCTCTGAAATCAGGAATTCAGGAACATTTGGAGTACCAAATTCAAGCCCAAAAGGTACATTTTCCTCATCAGATCTTTCTTGTTCCTCAAAAAGTGAGGTCAGGGATTTGAAAAACTCCTTCCTAGGCAGAGGTTTGAAATCCTTCTCTGGAGGAGGTAGAGGAGGAGTGCTAATGGGTCCTGAATGCAACCCAGGTGTTTTAGCCTTTTCTTTCTCTCTTCCTAGCTGATCTTGTTGAGCTGGAAGTTTCGGCGTCGACAAAGGCATAGATAACGTCAACATAGTACCCGACTTCGACGGCATCAGCTTCGAGGGCGTCGAGGCACACTTTGAAGACTTGCCCTTCGAGGTATGTTCGGTCTCGGACGGCATCAGTGACCTTGAGCGGTCGACTCGACTCGAGCGATCTTTTTCGCTCGACGTCCTAGAAGGTTCTCTATCCTTCCTCCTTCGATCACCCGGGCTCGAGGGCGCGTGAGTGTCGGAGCGATAACGCTCCCGGCCGGCTTCTGAGGAAGGCTCCATCATTTTTACTCTAAATACTTCTCATTCTTCGGATGATGAATGTTTTGTGGGACATTTCATCCTTTTTAGGGATTCGTCCGAAGACGAAGTGGAGGGGGATCTGTGCCGTTGTTTCTTCTATTTTTTGGTCGAAGACGACGAGCGATGGGAATCGCTTCGGGACCTGGACCGATGGCTTTCGCGTCGAGGAGATTTCTCCTCACAGGACTTCAACTTTTTTTTTTACGACCTACCTGCAGTTTTCCCCTCCTCTCTCGCAAGGCTTTCCCCATCATCGCTTGACACTTCATACAGGCCTCCATGTCGTGGCCTTCTCCAAGGCATCATCAGCACTCTCTGTGCGGATCAGTAATCGACATTTTTGAGCCGCATGATTTGCATTTTTTGAAAGGCGATTTCGGGGTCGGGGTCGTGGTCGGCGTCGATGACGAAGACATATTTCGTTATTTATTCTTTCACAGAACTCGAGGCGCGCCGAATCTCCGAAGCAACGTACACTGCGGAAAACGGAACTGAGGCCAACGGGCGCCGCGCGTGCTACTTATACACCTGATGACGTCACCCTCGATGGAGGCCTTTGAGGGACCATCGACTCGACGACATCGACGCACGGCGCCCTCTGCCGAAAATCTTTTCCGAAGCAGCTGAGCTGGATGGAATACATCAAAGATGAGGAATACGTTGGAGGACACAATCCACTCGAAACATAAATTTGCCCCCATGCAGACCTTGAATGTTTTGGTGAGAATTTCTGCACTGACGTTACAGTGAGGAAAAACCTACCATTTAGGAGCCATGTATGGGACTTGGATTATCCCAGCTGCTGCCTGTCTCTGTAAGGTCCGCTTGGGGGCCCTGTAAATCTTGGGATGTGTACATTCACCTCATTCTTCATGCCTATTTAGTGGCAAATACTTTATTTTTCACATTCCATCGGGTTAAGTGCTCTATTGTTTGTTGTACAAACATTATTTGCTAGACATGGGGCCTCATTACGAGGAGGGCAGTAAGGGGTTAACGGCGCCGGTAAAGGTGCCAGAGCCGTTAACCCCTTACCGCCCTATTACAAGGTCTGTTCACGGGACCCACTAAAGACGCCTGGTTTTACAAGGCATCCTTAGCGGGTCCCGCGAGCAGCCCAGCATGCTAACAACGGGCCCGTCATTAACGGGCCCGTTGTTAGCATGCTCCCTTTCCCATTGAGCCCGATGGGGACTCAAATGGGAATGGGGATGGTCCGGGTTCCCTGAATGGGGAAATACCGGGCCCTCCAAGGTCGGAATGGCCCGTTATTTCCCCATTCAGAGAACCCGGACCCGAGTTTGGAGGAAGCCATGCCCTTATTAAAGGCATGGCTACCTTCAAACTTGTAATGAGGCCCGTGATGTCAAATGATGACTCACAGGCAGATGGGGTGGTGGTGGAGGTCTACGTCTTACACTTAGTCAGAACTTCAGGAAAGTTTCAACTGCTGCTTAGGTGAGTGCATCGATCATTAGACTCTTCTGGGCCTTGCCACTGTGTGATTTTTAAAGTACATATCATGCCCTGTTGTGCGCCCTCTCCTTCCCGATCCCTCTTCCTGGTCGCCTTTTCCGTTACCGCCTCCCGACCTGCCCAACGTGCCCTGATTGGTGCTTTCCCCGTTTGTTTCAAGGCCTACTGGCCCACACTGCCTCCCGTTTGCCTCTTTTACAACTGCTGCTTAGGTGAGTCCATCGATCATTAGACCCTTCTGGGGCTTGCCACTGTGTGATGTTTAAAGTTAATTTCGGGCCCCCAGCCCCGTTGTGCGCCCTCTCCTTCCCGATCCCTCTTCCTTGTCGCCTTTCCCGTTCCCGTTTCCCGACCCACCCACTGTGCCCTGATTGGTGCTTTCCCTGTGTGTTTCAAGGCCTACTGGCCCACACTGCCTCCTGTTCGCCTCTTTTACAACTGCTACTTAGGTGAGTCCATCGATCATTAGACCCTTCTGGGCCTTGGCACTGTGTGATTTTTAAAGTTAATTTCGGGCCCCCAGCCCGTAGTGTGCCCTCTCCTCCCTGATCCCTCTTCCTGGTTGCCTTCCCCGTTCCCGCCTCTCGACCTGCCCACTATACCCTGATTGGCATGTTGGCTGTCTTACCCAGGCCATTACTGCCCAGGGCAGCCCTCTGGCCATGCAGCCCCTGCGGCTAAGGACCTGAGGCAAAGGACGGCTCCAACAAGGCGGCTCCAGATAGTACCTGCAGGTATCCGCAGGAGAAGCCAGTAGCCTGCCATCATCCACCACCAACCAAAAAGTAAGTGTGGCAAGAGTGGGGACTGAAGCAATTACTGCAGGCCAGAAAACTCTAATACTTCTACAAAAAAAGGTAATTTTTAAAAGTATCACTGTGTTACATCGTACAGTCACATATTAAGGTCAAACAATTATTTGTAGCCTTGCAGCATCACAATATTGAACCCATCCATCTAGACTGTGCTCCCAACATCGAGTGTGCCTAATAGCGTAACTGTCCCAAAGTTTGAACTTAGAAAGTGTGCCTAATAACTTAACTGTCTCAAAGTTTGAATTTAGAAAGTGTGCCTAATAGTGTCACTGTCCCAAAGTTTGAACTTAGAAAGTGTGCCTAATAGCGTCACTGTGGTATAGTTGAATTTAAAAAGTGTGCCTAATAGCGTCACTGTCCCAAAGTTGAACTTAGAAAGTGTGACTAATAGCGTAACTGTGGTATAGTTGAATTTAGAAAGTGTGCCTAATAGCGTCACTGTGCCAAAGTTTGATCTTAGAAAGTGTGCCTAATAGCGTCACTGTGGTATAGTTGAATTTAAAAAGTGTGCCTAAGAGTGTCACTGTGCCAATATTGAACTTAGAAAGTGTGCCTATTAGCGTAACTGTTACGCTCACCTGGTCTATGCAGAGGCATTGGGGCATGGTTGCAGCCCTCCCTGAACTTGAATCACCCCTTCAGGCCTCTCCCTCGGTAGAAAAGCTGTGAGCGGTGGTACGTGGTGATACTGCGCCTGCGTGGAGATAAGAGTGTGTGAGAGCGCCAATCTGTGATTGTTGTACCTCTCGAACCCTTCTCCCCAAAGTACGGTTTCTGTGAGCATACGCCGGCCCATAAAGATCACCTGAATTATGAAAGGTAAGCTCACCGTCCTGCTGGCAGGAGAGCGTTGAATGGGATCTAGTTCCTTCACTGATCCCTGACAAGGATTAATCCAGTCCAGCTGCGACTATGCTTCTCCTTATGATTGGTAAGTGTCTCTTGATCTCTTGTGATTCTATTTGTTCTGTTTAATGTCTGTATATGTTGCTCCTTATGCCCGCAATAATGTCTCTTTTCTGTTTTCTACCCTTAGATGGAAATGCGGCCTCAATGCAGCTGTGAGACTCGAGGCGCGGCCGGATGAAAGATTGATGCTACTGCAACATTCGGCTGTAGGTAAGTGATGGTTTAAGGAAAAGCATGAAGTATGGCGAAGCGCAACCTTAAACTGACTGTTTTTTCGATGGCTAACCTTGTCTTCTCTTTTTCCTTGCAGGCGCTGCTGTCGACGATGGAGCGTGCCGTGCTGCAGTGCCAAGAGGAAGAATTTGGCATTCTGAAAAGTGTAAAGATGAATGCTCGGTTCGCCGTAGAGATGTACAGGGAAGAACAGCTTCCCCCGGTTGGTAAGTATGCTAGCAGGAAGCAGGATGTCCAGGAAGCAGGGTCTTCAAAGGTAAGCAGGTCTGACCTCAGGCGACGGTGAGCGTTACGCTGCTGGTAAGTGAAGAATAACGCGAAGCGTCTGTCTTGAGGATCAGGGCAGCTTATATAGATGTGAATCCATTAGCGGCCACACCCAGGAATACACTTGGGGTTGCTTAATGGATGGAATGTTCAAGGTTAATGCATCTGAATGCTTAATGGATAGAATGTTCAAGGTTAATGCATCTGAAGTGCTTAATGGATGGAAAGTTCAAGGTTAATGCATCTGAAGTGCTATGTCCATAATAAAAGCTTTTTGGTGTTAAATGGATGTTCTTGTTTACTTTTGTTCATGAGCCTGGACAGTGTCAACCCAGGTCTCCTGTGCATGCGACCCCTGCATGCCTCTGCCCCCTGACTTCATGACCATGACAGTAACTGTGGTATAGTTTAATTTAGAAAGTGTGCCTAATAGCATCACTGTGCCAAAGTTTGAACTTAGAAAGTGTGCCTAATAGCGTAACTGTGGTATAGTTGAATTTAGAAAGTGTGCCTAATAGTGTCGCGCTGCCAAAGTTTGAACTTAGAAAGTGTGCCTAATAGCGTCACTCTGCCAAAGTTTGAACTTAAAAAGTGTGCCTAATAGCGTCACAGTGCCAAAGTTTGAATTTAGAAAGTGTGCCTAACAGCGTAACTGTGGTATAGTTGAATTTAGAAAGTGTGCCTAATATCATCACTGTGGTATAGTTGAATTTAGAAAGTGTGTCTAATAGCGTCACTCTGCCAAAGTTTGAACTTAGAAAGTGTGTCTAATACCGTAACTGTGGTATAATTTAATTTAGAAAGTGTGCCTAATATCATCACTGTGGTATAGCTGAATTTAGAAAGTGTGCCTTATATCATCACTGTGATAAAGTTTAATCTAAAAAGTGTGCCTAATAGTGTCACTGTGGTATAGTTGAATCTAGAATGTGTGCCTAATAGTGTCACTGTGCTATAGTTGAATTTAGAACGTGAGCCTCTCTTGCATCTTGTCTTGTAAGTGTCTTGTCTTGTGGTGGATCTAGGAAATGTACACGTTTCAGGTTTAGTCGAATTTAGAAAGTGAGCCTAATACAGTCACTGCTAAAGTTTACTCTAGAAAGTGTGCCTAATATCATCACTGTGGTATCGTTGAATTTAGAAAGTGTGCCTAATAGAGTCACTGTGCCAAAGTTTGCACTTAGAAAGTGTGCCTAATAGCATAACTGTGGTAAAGTTGAATTTGGAAAGTGTGCCTAATAGCGTCACTGTGCCAAAGTTTGAACTTAGAAAGTGTGCCTAATAGCGTAACTGTGGTATAATTGAATTTAGAAAGTGTGCCTAATATCATCACTGTGCTAAAGTTTAATCTAGAAAATGTGCCTAATTAGCGTCACAGTAACAAAGTCGGAACTTAGAAAGTGTGCCTAACAGCGTCACTGTGGTATAGTTGAATTCAGAAAGTGTGCCTAATATCATCACTGTGCTAAAGTTGAATCTATAAAGTGTGCCTAATAGTGTCACTGTGCCAAAGTTTGAACTTAGACCATATGCCTAATAGCGTAACTGTGGTATAGTTGAATCTAGAAAGTGTGCCTAATAGCGTCACTGTAGTGGAAAGTGTGCCTATTATCATCACTGTGGGATAGTTGAATTTAGAAAGTGTGCCAAATAGCGTCACTCTGCCAAAGTTTGAACTTAAAAAGTGTGCCTAATACCGTCACTCTGACAAAGTTTGAACTTAGAAAGGGTGCCTAATAGCGTAACTGTTGTATAGTCGAATTTAGAAAGTGTGTCTAATATCATCACTGTGGTATAGTTGGATTTAGAAAGTGTGCCTAATAGTGTCACTCTGGCAAAGTTTGAACTTAGGAAGTGTGCCTAATAGCGTCACTGTGGTATAGTTGAATTTAGAAAGTGTGCTTAATATCACTGTGGTATAGTTGAATTTAGAAAGTGTGCCTAATAGCGTCATTCTGGCAAAGTTTGAACTTAGAAAGTGTGCTTAATAGCGTCACTGTGCTAAAGTTGAATCTAGAAAGTGTGCCTAATATCGTCAATGTGCCAACGTTTGAATTTAGAAAGTGTGCCTACTATCATCACTGTGGTATAGTTGAATTTAGAAAGTGTGCCTAATATCATCACTCTGCCAAAGTTTGAACTTAGAAAGTGTGCCTAATAGCGTAACTGTGGTATAGTTGAATTTAGAAAGTGTGCCTAATATCATCACTTTGGTATAGCTGAATTTAGAAAGTGTGCCGAATATCATCACTCTGCTAAAGTTTAATCTATAAAGTGTGCCTAATAGCGTCAGTGTGGTATAGTTGAATCTAGAATGTGTGCCTAATAGCGTCACTGTGGTATAGTTGAATTTAGAAAGTGAGCCTCTCTTGCATCTTGTCTTGGAAGTGTCTTGTATCGTGGTGGATCTAGAAATGTACCCGTTTCAGGTTTAGTCAAATTTAGAAAGTGTGCCTAATATCATCACTGTGGTATAGTTGAATTTAGAAAGTGTGCCTAATAGCGTCACTGTGCCAAAGTTTGCACTTAGAAAGTGTGCCTGATAGCATAATTGTGGTATAGTTGAATTTAGAAAGTGTGCCTAACATCATCACTGTTGTATAGTTGAATTTGGAAAGTGTGCCTAATATCATCACTGTGCTAAAGTTTGATCTAGAAAATGTGACTAATTAGCATCACAGTAACAGTCTGAACTTAGAAAGTGTGCCTAACAGCGTCACTGTGGTATAGTTGAATTCAGAAAGTGTGCCTAGTATCATTACTGTGCTAAAGTTGAATCTAGAAAGTGTGCCTAATAGCGTCACTGTGCCAAAGTTTGAACTTAGACAGTATGCCTAATAGCGTAACTGTGGTATAGTTGAATCTAGAAAGTGTGCCTAATAGCATCACTGTAGTAGAGTTGATTTTAAAAAGTGTGCCTAATATCATCACTTAGCTAAAGTTGAATCTAGAAAGTGTGCCTAATAGTGTCACTGTAGTATAGCTGAATTTAGAAAGTGGCCTAATATCATCACTGTGCTAAAGTTGAATCTAGAAAGTGTGCCTAATAGCTTCACTGTGCAAAAGTTTGAACTAAGAAAGTGTGCCTAATAGCGTAACTGTGGTATAGTTGAATTTAGAAAGTGTGCCTAATAGTATCATTGTGGTAAAGCTGAATTTAAAAAGTGTGCCTAATAGCATCAATTGGGTATAGTTGAATTTAGAAAGTGTGCCTGATAGCATCACTGTGCCAAAGTTTGAACTTATTAAGTGTGCCTAATAGCGTAACTGTGGTATAGTTGAACTTAGAAACTGTGCCTAATTAGAGTCACTGTACTAAAATTAAATCTGGAAAAGTGTGCTTAATAGCGTCACTGTGGTATAGTTGAATTTAGAAAGTGTGCCTAATAGCGTCAATGTGGTATAGTTGAATCTAGAAAGTGTGCCTAATAGCGTCACTGTACTATAGTTGAATTTAGAAAGTGTGCCTAATATCATCACTGTACTAAAGTTTAATCTAGAAAGTGTGCCTAATTAGCGTCACAGTGCTAAAGTTGAATCTAGAAAGTGTGCCTAATAGCGTCACTGTAGTATAGTTGAATTTGAAAGTGTGCCTAATTATTTGAATCTTGATACTACAAACAAGCCCTAACTCCGCCCTCACCACGCCATGAGTCCATCCCGCCCAGCTAGGTCCAGAAAAAGAGCCTCACTCTAGTACGCCTCCTTCCCCCTCCCCCTAATTCCCTCCCTGTCCCATCCAAAACCATGCCACCCTCCACCACACTCTCAGCCCATCCCTGTCCAACTCTGAAGCCAGAAGAACCCTCCCCTCCCAAACCACCCCACCCCACCCTCCACCACGCCCTCACCCACCCCCTATCCAACCATCAAGCCAGAGGAGGCCGATGGCGCGCTGACCATCCTAAGACCCCTGTTCCTCCCATCCCTTACACCCACCCACCCCCAGCACGCCCGCACCCCCTGCCCCACCAACGAACTGCCCATCCACCCTCCCAGACTCACCTTGTCCTGCCACCAACCCCCGCCCTTTCCCCGCGTCAACTCCCTCTAACAACCTCCACAGACCTCATCCCCTCCCCTCCCTAAAAACTGCACTTCTCACCCTGGCAATAACAGTGGCTGCATCCCCATTGTCCCTCGATCCCCCTACCCTCTCACACACACCAACTGCATTAAAAAACCCTGAAAAAAAGTAAACAGGCCTGGTCTCCTTCAATCTCCCACTACTCCTTGCCCCTCCCATCTCGACCCACCACCTCAACCTCTCAATTTCCACCATCACCACCCACATCCCCATCCTCACCCTGCTTCGAACCCCTACCCCTTGAATTTTCACCGACCACACCTAGAACCCATAACTCCTTACGCTTCACCCCTGAATCCCCAGCCCCAAATCCATCTTCCCAACCAACCACCCTCGCACACCCGCCCAAACCCCATCCTCCCCACACGCAACTCATCCTCCGCCCGCCTACTCTTCCCAACCACCATCGACCAACCCGCCTCTCTCACCTCCCAGATTCCTCTCACTCCCCTTACTCGCCACCACCCCGCCACCCCTCGCAGCCACTCACCCACTCCTCCCCACCACCACTCCTGCAACCTCCACAACATCCCCCATCCCGAAGTAAGATGCATCCTTTTTAAAGCCCGATCTGTAGCAAAAAACAGACACAGCATCTTTGACCTCCTCGCCTCAGACAAACCAGATTTAGTTAGTCTTTATCACGGAAACCTGGTTCTCCAACGACTTTGCCCCCATTGCCCATGAAGCCTTCCCCCTGGATTACTCCCTCTTCCCACTCAACCGACCCTCTAGAGGAGGAGGAGTAGCAATCATTTTCAAGTCACACTTCTCTACCTCAATCATCGACTGCCAGACAATCATACCTTCCCGCGAATCACTGGATGAGCACAAACCACCTCCTCTTAAACCCCACTAAAACCAAAATCATGGTGCGCAGCAAAACTGAGCTTCTCCCCCATCCTCTACCATGGCCATCATCCATGGGCATCCCACCCACCACCTCGACCACAGTAAAAACCCTTGGATGCACTCTTGACTCTGACCTAACCCTCTCTCGCCAATTCAACAACGTCTCTAAGTCCTGCCATTACCACCTCAAAATTCTTAGATGCATTTTTCCGTACCTCTCCTTTCCCAACAGACTTGCCACTGTCCAATCTATTGTAATGTCGAGACTGGACTATGCCAACTCCCTCTACCTCGGGGTCCAAGCATACCACCTCATTAAACTACAAAGAGCAGAAAACGCTGCTGCCAAATTGCTTCTAGCACTTGGCCCAAGAGACGACACCTCTCCAGCTCTCAGAACTCTCCACTGGCTCCCGGTTGGACAAAGGGTGACTTTCAAAACTTTATGCATCTCCCACCGAGCAGTGAATAAAACCGGCCCTCTATACCTACAGGAGAAGCTAAAACCCTACCACCCACCACGCACTCTAACATCAAGCTACGCCCTCCTTTTAGTGATACCAAACACCAACTCAGTCAGGTTAGAAGGATCATCATTCTCAGCTCTGGCCCCCACGCTATGGAACTTGCTTCCACCCCACATTCGACACACAGAAGACAACCTGTCATTCCGCAAATTACTGAAAACATGGCTCTTCCCTTAAAGAATTGAGGCTTAGAGCAAATGGAATGAATAGCTACAACAACAGAAATCCAAGGTTGTTTGAACAAAGAAAATAAAAGAGCAAAGGGAGTCGTTGGAACGGATAGTGTGACTAAAACGGATAGACCGAGTGAAATGGATAGAGTAGATGGAACAGATCGAGTAGATGAAACGGATAGAGTGGATGAAACGGATAGAGTGGATGGAACGGATAAGGATGGAATGGATGAGGTATGGAACGGATGAGGGGCTAAAACCGATGAAGACAATGGAACAGATGAAGAGAATGGAACAGATGAAGAGAATAGAACGGATGACGTGGATGGAACGGATGAAGTGGATGGAACCAATAGAACAGATGAAGAGAATGGAACGGATGAAGTGGATGGAACAGATGAAATGGATGGAACGGACGAAGTGGATGGAACGGACAAAGTGGATGGAACGGACGGAGTGGATGGATCGGATGGAGTGGATGGAACGGATGGAAAGGATGGAACAGATGGAACGGATGGAGTGGATGGAACGGATGGAGTGGACTGAGTGGATGGAAAGGATGGAGTGGATGGAACGCATGGAATGGATGGAACGGATGAAGTGGATGGAATGGATGAAGTGGATGGAACAGACGAAGTGGATGGAACTGATAGAGGAGGTGGAACGGATGGAGTAGATGGAATGGATAGAGTGGATGGAACGGATAGAGTCGATGGAACGGTTAGAGTGGATGGAACGATTAGAGTGGATGGAACGGGTAGAGTGAATGGAACAGATGGAGTGGATGGAACAGATGAAGAGAATGGAACGGATGACGAGAATGGAACAGATTAAGATAATGGAATGGATTGGAGTGGATGGAACCGATGAAGTAGATGGAACGGATTGGAGTGGATGGAAGGATGGAAAGGATGGAGTGGATGGAGTGGATGAATGGAGTGGATGGAGTGGATGGAATGGATGGAGTGGACGTAGTGGATGAGTGGATGAAGTGGATGGAACGGATGAAGTGGATAGAACCAATAGAGTGGATTGAACCGATAGAGTGGATGGAACGGATGAAGTGGATGGAACGGATGAAGTGGATGGAACTGATGAGGGGATCGAACGGATGGAAAGGATGGAAATGATGAAGTGGATAGATAGAGTGGATAGAGTAGATGGAACCGATAGAGTGGATGTAACGGATAGAGTGGATGGAACGGTTAGAGTGGATGGAATGGACAGAGTGACTTGAACGGATGGAGTGGATGGAATAGATGAAGAGAATGGAACGGATGACGAGGATGGAACGGATTAAGAGAATGGAACGGATGAAGTGGATGGAACGGATGAAGTGGATGGAATGGATTGGAGTGGATCGAAAGATGGAAAGGACGGAGTGGATGGAGTGGATGGATGGAGTGGATGGAACGGATGGAGTGGACAGAGTGGATGAGTGGATGAAGTGGATGGAACGGATGGCATGGATAGAACAGATGGAGTGGCTAGAACGGACAGAGTGAACAGAGTTGATCGAATGGAGTGGATGCAATGGATGGAACGGATGAAGTGGATAGAACGGACGAAGTGGATAGAACCAATAGAGTGGATGGAACCGATAGAGGGGATGGAACCGATAGAGGGGATGGAACTGATAGAGGGGATGGAACAGATAGAGTGGATGGAACGGATAGAGTGAATGGAACGGATAGAGTGGATGGAACGGATAGAGTGGATGAAACGGATAGAGTGGATGAAACGGTTAGAGTGGATGGAATAGATGAAGACAATGGAACAGATGAAAAGAATGAAACAGATGAAGAGAATGGAATGGATGAAGTGGATGGAACGGATGAAGTGGATGGAACAGATGGAACAGATGAAGTGGATGGAACGGATGAGGGGATAGAACGGATGGAAAGGGTGGAAATGATGAAGTGGAGAGATGGAGTGGATAGAACGGACGGAGCGGATAGAATGGACAGAGTGGATAGAACAGACGGAGTGGATAGAATGGTGTAACGCTCACCTGGTATCCACAGGGACATCACTCAGCCTGTTCTGACCTCTTACGACCTGGAACCCTTCTCTGGAGGCTATTCGACTGGAGACTGAGCCTTGTTTTCTTGGATATGTGCTCTCTGTCCTGCTTTCAGCGCAGGGGCGTGTTGATTGATGCGGGCTCGTTGCTGCCTAGTTACTTCACTGGCAAGAGTCCGACAGGTAAGTATAATGAGTCTTTTGAACAGTTCTCTAACTTCGTTCCTTTCCTTCCTTAGATGATGGCCGGTGTCTGGGGATGGCGTCGTGCTGCTGAGATGAGTATCGCTGAAGGTGAGTGAGAGCGCGATGTGCGATGCACCCCTTTCGTATTTGCATTGAACTGAGTTCTTTTTATGTGTCTTTTAGGTGCCGCTACGTTTTCAGCTTTGAAGCCGGTTATGAAGAACAAATGCGGTGGGTAAGCGCGGTATGCGGCGACTCTAGATGTTTCCACGCTAACCTGGAGTGTCTTTTCCCTCTTGCAGATGGATGAGAAGTTCCGGAGACAGAGTTCCCCCAGAGCGGCTGGGATTCAGGTAAGCGTTTGAAGCTCGTACAGTATTTAAAAAGAAGCAAAGATTTGCAGAATGCTTACTAATGCCTTTTTTCTGTTCTTTTCCCTTTTCCTTAGGAAGCGGCGTGCCGGGATGGGAATGGCACCGCCGAAGATTGCCCGCAGAACAGAAGGAGCGATGAATGATGGGCAGAAGCGCCGCAAGGTAAGGCTGTCCCTAACAGTGTTCTTGTTCTTGCAGGAGCTGAGCGCAGAAGAAAGATGCAGGCCTACTGGAGACAGATCCGAACACAGTGAGTGTCACGCTGCAGGTGCAGACAACGCAAAGCATGTTTCTCAGCCTGGGTGTGGCTTAAATAGTCTCTGGATATCCCAGGTGTCCCTGGGCTGAACCACACCCAAAAGACTAGACCGCACATGCAGTTCTGGGACCCAAAATATGTGGGGGCATCCATCTTGTCCCCATCAATGCACTACAAGTCCAATCCCCAATGTTATCCTATGGGAGTGAGTGAGTCTGGTGCCACAAGCGCCAGGTCTGACTCCAAGTGGATCTTTGGAGGGATGGAGAGGCCCTTGAGGGCCATGTAGGTGATCGTGGCCTGGCTCCAGCCTGACATCTTGGAGGGCTGGGGACATGAGGGGCAGGAATCATGACAGCACTCCCCCCCAAGGCCCCTCTCAAGGTGGCTCTTCTGTCTGGTCATGGTTTGGTTGGATGGTTTTGATGAAATCGTCTCAGCAAGCGAGGTGCATGGATGTACTCACAAGGCTCCCATGTCCTGTCTTGTGGACCATACCCCTTCCAGTCTACTAAGTAGTATAATTTGGATCTGACGTACTTTGAATCTAGGATGTCCTTGACTTCGAATTCTGGCTCCCCGGTGACTACTACTGGCTGCGGTGGCATTGCTACCCGGGTCCCAGATTGAACAGGTTTAAGTAGAGACACGTGGAACACAGGATGAATCTGCATGTTTGACGGCAAAGCTAGTCTGACCGCCACAGGATTTATCACGGAGGTGACGGTGAATGGACCCAGGTATCTTGGACGGAAAGTTCGGGCTCCTTTAATGGACACGTGTTTAGACGCCAGCCAGACTTTGTCTCCCACTTGGTAGTTGGGGGCCTTTGCTCGGTGTTGATCACCAAACTTTTTTTGGCGATTCTTAGCTTGAAGTAGGTGTTCAGCTGCCCTTTTAAAGGTTTGAGAAATGGTTGTGGGAAAGGTTTTGACTGCTGGCATTTCCAGGGTTGTAGGAACGTCCAACTCAGAAGTACGTGGGTGCCTGCCATACATGGTATAAAAGGGTGTCTGCCCAGTGCTGGTGTGTAGGGAATTATTACAAGCATATTCAGCTATCCATAATAGGTCGAACCAGCTTCCTTTAGCTTGGTGTAACATGCAACGCAGATACTGCTCGAGCGTCTGATTTGTCCTCTCAGTTTGACCATCCATTTGGGGATGGTGACTGGTGGATAGCCGGATGTCGATCTGGGCCATAGAGCAGCATTTTCTCCAGAAGTTACATACGAATTGAGTACCTCGGTCTGAGACCAAAACTGAAGGAAACTCATGGAGCCGTACAATGCCTTCAAGAAATACCTTTTCCAGAGTGGAAGCATTTGGGAGCCCCTTAAGAGGAATGAAATGTGTCATTTTTGAAAATAGGTCTACGACCACAAGAATAGTGTTAAACCCTTGAATGGGTGGTAAGTCAGTAATAAAATCGAGGGACAACATGTACCAGCGTGCTGGTGGGATTTCCAATGGTTGTAATAGAAAAGCCGGTTTCTGCTTGGATGACTTGTTTTGAGCACACACTCCACAAGATAGGATGAATTGGATAATGTCTTTACGCCACGTGGGCCACCAATAATTTCGTTTTACCTTGGCTAGGGTTTTTGCGATTCTCGGGTGGCCCTCGATCAAGGAATCATGATAACCGGACATGACTTGTTCTCGTAGTTCTTGGTTTGGTAAGAATAAACAATTCCTGAAATAGGGCAACTGATCTTTTATCATGTAATGTTCTCCTTGTGCACTCCACGCTTGTAATTGCTCCGGACTCATCAGGTTTTGGATTTCTTTATGTAATTCTTTCTGAGTTATGGTTGCTGTGATTCCTAGGAGCCTGTCACTCGTGATGATTGCTATTGGGTCAGGGGTCTGATACCCTTGCTCTTCCACCCCCATACGGGAAAGGGCATCGGCCTTCCTGTTTTTCACCCCTGGTCGAAATGTAATCACGTAGTCATATTCTGCAAAAAAAGAGCCCAATGTAGTTGTCGTGAGGATTGGGCCTTTGCCGTTTTTAGGTACTGGAGGTTCCGGTGGTCAGTTATTACGGTGATTGTTTGTCTGGCGCCCAAGAGATAGTGCCGTCATGCCTTAAAGGCTGACTTAATGGCCAGGAGTTGTTTGTCTGTGATAGCGTAATTGAGTTCAGGGGGTGTGAATTTACACAACCAGAAGGCAACAGGGTGTAACTGGCCCGTTTCGGGGTCCTTTTGTGAGAGGACAGCTCCCATAGCCATGCTGAAGGCGTCCGTTTCCACCAGTTATGTGAGGTCAGGGCGAGGGTGGCGTAAAATTGGGGCAGATGTGAATCTTGCTTTGAGTTCCTGGAAAGCCTCCTCGGCTTCTGTTGTCCACTGGAACTTTTTGTTGCTTTTCCTTAGTAATGACGTGATGGGATGCACGATTTGTGAAAATCCTGGGATGAACTGGCGGTAGAAGTTTGCAAAGCCCAGCATACTTTGAACCCCCTTGAATGAATTTGGGGATGGCCAGTTCAGGATAGCATCTACCTTGTGTACATCCATTCGGATTCCATTCGGGCTGAGAATAAAGCCCAGGAATTCCACCTCGGAGACGTGGAATGAGCACTTTTCGAGCTTGGCGTATAGCTGGTACTGACGGAGTTTCTCCAATATGGATCGGACGTGTTTAACATGGTCCCGCTTTGATGGAATATACTAGGATATCGTCGATGTACACTAGAGCACAGACATAAATCAATTCCCGTAGGACATCGTTCATGAAGTATTGAAATGCAGCAGGCGCGTTGCAAAGGCCAAAGGGCATTACTTGATATTCGTACAAGCCGTATTTGGTGCGAAAAGCAGTTTTCCATTTGTCCCCCTGTTTTACGTGAACAAGGCGATATGCCCCCCTAAGGTCTAGTTTTGTGTAGATTTGGGCATCTTTGACTTGATCAAGCAATTCAGGGATCAGTGGCAGCGGTTAGCGATTTTTTACGGTAATCTGGTTCAGTGCGCGATAGTCGATGCACGTTCTCAAGTCCCCCTCCTTTTTTGGTACGAAGAATAGAGGACTGGCTGCTGGAGACTTCGAGGGACGGATGAACCCGTTGGCCAGGTATTGGTCAAGATAGGCCTTCAGGTGCTGGTTTTCTGGTTCCGTGAGTGCGTAAATTCACCCACAATGGATTTGTGCGCCGGGTATCAGGCCGATTTGGCAATCGTATGGTCTATGCGGTGGCAGGGTATTAGCCTGTTCTTTCTGAAAGACATCTTGAAAGTCCTGGTATTCACTTGGTAGGGTGCCGATGGCCACAGTCGCAAGCGTGGAGGTTCTGGTGTCTATTGGTTGTTTCTCTTGGCGATAACATGTGTGGGCGCAAGTCTCGGGAAAGGCCAATTATTTCGCTCGCCAATCGATTCGAGGATTGCGAGCTACCAACCATGGCATTTTCAAAATCAACCGGAACTGTGGTGCCTTAATGAGGTCGAAAACGATAGATTCTTGGTGACCATCCTGGCACAGAAGGGTTAAAGCTGCAGTGCATTGGGATACTGGACCAGAAGCTATTTCCGTGCCGTCGACAGTGGTAACAGTGTTGGTGGTTGATTTAGGGCGTAACGGAAGCCCCATCTTTGCCGCAAGATCCTGGTCGATGTAATTCCCAACAGCTCCACTGTCTATGTACGCTCTTACTGCGTGCATCTGAGATGGTTGTTGGTGATTGATCAAGACCACTGATAGTGCAAAATGGAAGGTCTATAGTTCACTTTCTTCGCTCGACAAGTGGACCCCTACACTTGCCGGGCTGGCGAGTTTTCCGATTCCTTGATGGTATCTTCCTTGTCCGTGGCCCCTACCGTCCTCCTCGGTGGCTTCACAGGGCACTCTTTAAGGAAATGACCTGACTTTCCACAGTACAGACATAACTGCTGCTGTCTCCTTTTATCCCTTTCCGCTTTAGTCAAGGGGGATCTGACCCCCCCGATTTGCATTGGTTCTCCTGAACCTTCCGTTGTTCGGGCAGTATTGTCCTTTGAAAGCACATATATAGGACGAGGGTCCGGTCTGGTTCGATCTGCTCTTCGGTCCTGCAACCTATGATCCAGTTGAACAACAAGGTCAATGAATTCTGAGCAGTCTTTCGGGGGTTCACTACTTGTGCAAGAACATCCTTGAGCTCCCCCCGCAACCCTTGATGAAATAACGTGGTTCTCTTCTCCACTGGCCATTTTGCTTCAACTACGAGTCTATTGAACATGGCTATGTATGTTAATAGGTCTTGATTCCCTTGGCGTAGGGACAGAAGTTCGTTGTCTAATGCCTGCCCATGAGTACGACGGGCGAACAGCTTTTCCATCTCCTGCTGAAAGCCCCTGAAGTCATGCAGCAAAGGATCGTCTTGGGCCACAAAGGTTACAGACCAGTCCGCGGCGCTACCACTCAGGTAGGATAGAACAAAAGCGACCCGTGATTGGTCATTCGGAAAGGCCCCTGGCTTACAAAGGAAGTGCAGGCGGCACCGGTTCATGAACGTTGCAAACCTCTTGGGATCCCCCGTAAATCGTTCGGACCGGGCCAAGGGAACTGCCCCAGGAAGGGTTATCTGAATGGGATTTGATGATGGCGCTGGCATCAAGGGCACGCTTCCCGGCAATGGTGCATGCCCTGCTTGTGACTGGAGAAGTTGCTGGCTTAAATCATCAGTGCGTTCTTTGGCTACTATCAGCTCTCTGCTCAGGGTATTGGTCTCCTGCCTGGCTGCATGTACTTCGGAACGTAGCTGCCCCAACATGTGGGCTAACTGGGCGGTTTCTGACGTTTCCATGACGCCCAGGTGGATTTTGATGTGAGGCTTTGCATTCTGTAACACTCACCTGGTATCCACGGGGACGTCACTCAGCCTGTTCTGACCTCACCTCAAACCCTTCCCTGGAGGCTATTCGACTGGAGACTGGGCCTTGTTTTCTTGGATAGTGTGCTCTCCGTCAGGGGTGCGTTGATTGATGCGGGCTCGTTGCTGCCTAGTTACTTCACTGGCAAGAGTCCGACAGGTAAGTATAATGAGTCTTTTGAACAGTTCTCTAACTTCGTTCCTTTCCTTCCTTAGATGATGGCCGGCGTCCAGGGATGGCAGCGTGCTGCTGAGATGAGTAGCGCTGAATGTTAGTGAGAACGCATTGCGCGATGCACCCCTTTTGTATTTGCATTGAACTGAGTTTTTTTTCTGTGTCTTTTAGGTGCTGCGACATTTTCAGCGTGGATGCCGGTTATGAAGAACAAATGCGGTGGGTAAGCACGGTATGCAGCGCCTCTAGATGTTTCCACGCTAACCTGTCTTTTCCGTCTTGCAGATGGATGAGAAGTTCTGGAGACAGAGTTCCCCCAGAGCAGCTGGGATTCAGGTAAGCGTTTGAAGCTCGTACAGTACTTAAAAATAAGCAAAGATTTGTAGAATGCTTACTAATGCCTTTTTTCTGTTCTTTTCCCTTTTCCTTAGGAAGCGGCGTGCCGGGATGGGAATGACACAGCTGAAGATGCCCGCAGAATAGAAGGAGTGATGAATGAGCGCTGCAAGGTAAGGCTGTTCCTAACGGTGTTCTTGTTCTTGCAGGAGCTGAGCGCAGAAGAAAGATGCAGGCCTACTGGAGACCGATCCGAACACGGTGAGTGTCACACTGCAGGTGCAGAAAACGCAAAGCATGTTTTTCAGCCTGGGTGTGGCTTAAATAGTCTCTGGATATCCCAGGTGTCTCTGGGCTGAACCACACCCAAAAGACTAGACCGCACATACAGTTCTGGGAACCAAAATATGTGGGGGCATCCATCTTGTCCCCATCAATGCACTACAAGCCCAATCCCCAATGTTATCCTATGGGAGTGAGTGAGTCTGGTACCACAAGCGCCAAGTCTGACTCCAAGTGGGTCTTCGGAGGGATGGAGAGGCCCTTGAGGGCCATGTAGGTGATTGTGTCCTGGCTCCAGCCTGACATCTTGGAGGGCTGGGGACATGAGGGGCAGGAATCGTGACAAACGGACAGAGTGGATGGAATGGATGAAGTGGATGGAACGGATAAAGTGGATGGAGTGGGTGGTAAAGATAGAGTGGATGAAGGATGGAGTAGATGGAGTGGATTAAAAAGATGGAAAAAGAAGGGAAAGGATGGAAAGGATGGAATGGATGAATCGGATGGAACAGATTGAGTGGATGGAATGGATAGAACGGATGGGACGGATGGAGTGGATAGAACGGATGGAGTGGATAGAAAGGATGGAACGGATGGAAAAGGTGGATGGAGTGGATGGAAAGGATAGAGTGAACAGAGTGGATGGAAAGGACAGAGTGGATGGAATGGATGGAGTGGATATATCTCTTTATTTCCTATTTATGCTATGTATATGTTATGTACCTGTATCCCCATGTTATCTGTATCACATGTTTACCCTATCCATCCTGTCGCTTTATAGACGTATGCCGCTAGGTACGCCCCCTGTCCTGATCTCGATCTTGGTTGCAGGCGCTTTATGATAAGCACCATATCACACTACTACGCTTACTCTCTCGTATGCACCATCTTTCAACTAGAACACAGCTATGCTATGACACATTTAGTATAGCTGTTCTCATACTAACATGACCCCATGAACACCTCATCATCCTAATAAAACACAGCTAGCTGAGCACATACCGGCTAGCTTAGGCGTCTCCTCAGGCCTAACAAAGCCAGAACTCAGTCTGGGTGTCCACCCTCCAGACTGAACACATCCAACTGATTTCCTCAGCACCACACCTACCGCTAAGAAGCAGCTATCATGCACCAACCACACCAGCTGCACACATATCCGGTGCGCCCACGCACCATATGACACTCTCTCTCTTTACTGACTTGAACTGCGGTTCCAGAGGGCGTTCAACCTACCAGCGCTTTGAGGTCATACCAATGATACATAAGGCGCTATATAAATGCCAAGTAACATAACATAACAAAGTTTAAGGCTATTTCAAGCTTTTCAATGTTAGGTTAAAAATGATCAATCAAGTGCAGTTTTCTGGCTTTTATCATGTTGCATTCTGGTACTTATAGTCCACCATTTATAATGAGAACAGGAACACAAAATGAAAGATACAGCTTACAGAAAATGATTTTAGAGCTATGTCCGCATATTTTTAATTTCCAAGAGTATGAAGTAGTGACCTTAGAATCTAAGGCTTAGATGAAAAAAGTGGCCAGTGGCTTTCCTACGTCTCTTCCTTTGGTAGGCTTTGGAATTATGATATTGAGAAAAAAACTCTGAATGTAGATTACTGTTGTGGGACAGACGTGAAAACAATGACCCATCCTAATCAAGCGGCCTATAGGTATGTGCAGATCCTCGGAGATCTTTGCGCAGCTTGCATGTATATGTTGGAATTCAATCAGAGACGGCTGTGCTCTTTCCTGACAGCATTATCTACTATGCTGTAATTTTTAGGCACATTCAAAAGAATCCCATTAAGTAATTCATGATGTTTTCAACGTGGTACTTTTACAGCATTATAGTAAAGGTTTGAGTGTGTGCACTACAATAAAAAAAAGTCACCCCCGCAGCGAAAATCAAAAGTCGGCAGGCATGCAAAGAAGTGCAGAAAGAACTTACATGCTTACAGCTGTTTAATCTTCCAATACTGTAATTCTCATGAACAACAATGAATTACCTTGAAAAAATAAGTGATTTGCAGTACACCGTGAATGCAGGAGCACCGCACACACATTTGGAAGATGCGTACCCTGTTAAGTTTTTCCTTTGTATTCTGGGACATGTAGTCCAGCTTTTTGCATTATAAATCCGGGACTACAAAGCAGGGGCGAAACAAAACCTACACAGGGCAGTGTTCGGGTGGGTGGTTGACCCTTAAAATGTTCGGGAGGCACTGACTCCAGAGACGGTGGGGGAGGGAGGGGCACACTTACGTGTGCGGGGTCATCTAACGTATTCTAATTAAACAATATCAGTGCAGCTTCAATGTTACAATCAGTTAACTCGCTCCTTCACATCTCAAACCACACTCTTAAGGACTGCTGTGAGAATGAGCTGCCTCCTGCACCCACCGCCCCCACCACCGAGGGTTGGCCATAGATGGTGCAGAACTCTGGGCAGCAAATACAAAATGTGGCGCACCTCCCCCTGCACACTCCCAGTCAAGCGGCAGTGGGTGGGGGGAGCGCCACACTTTTCAATAGGCAAGGCAGGCGCTTGCTCTGCTCCCGAGAGCGCAGCACATTTAATTTTAGTTGGGCGCCTGCCGCGACTTCACCCACCACGCCAGCTCAGAGAAGACCTTGAAAGACTCCCCTGAGCTGACGTGGCGGGGGTCTACTGGCAGGGTACCCCAGGTGGCCGCCCGTCCCACCCTGCCCTAAAGCCAGCTCTGCCCCCACCCCTTATGCATGCATGTCCAGAGAGAGGTTGGGTGGTGCAGCGCACACGGAGAGACCAACATTCTCAAAACTAACTTCATAGCCAATATACTGACCGATTTCCTTTGTCTGTAAATGCTTGTCTTTTTTTGTCAGTGCCTTATTCTGAAGGTTTATGGCTCTCTTTCCTGTCGGTGCTGTTACCTTTGCTGTCCCATCCTACTACTGCCGTTGACAGTACAGCCTCTAAAAGGGACCTCGCGCCCCCTACCTTTTGTAGTGCTTGCCTGTGCTCGCATTGTCAATGACACTCATTACTGATGTAAATACCTACCCTTTGTTGGCAAGGCATAGAAAATGATTGTCGTAGCAGCCTTTAGATGGGATATCATCGCACACAATGTGAGCACCTGGCACATTGCTAGCATACCTAGGCATTCAAGGGTTAATACATGGCAATGCAGAAAACGATTTCATTATGCAAAAGTGAAAACTGTTGGCTTTGCCCATGCCTGGTTTACCGTCTGCTTAAAAACCCTGTTCGAAGATTGCAAGTGTCAAATGCCCTGCAGCAGTTGTCCTACCATGTATATCAACTTTTCGCAAACTGTAGTGTGCTATTGTGTATGTCATAGAAAGTATTGAATTTACTTTACTTACAATGTGGGTACTTGCAATTGGTGAAAAAGTACCATCAGGCGATTCTGAACGGTGATTTTGTAAGCAGCTATGCGGTAAGAATGAATTCTGGACATGGCTTCCGTAATCTTTGTCCAATCGATCATTAAGTGCGCAAGTTGCACTGTTTGCGTTGCAATTGCGCATTTTCTCAAACCTGTACAATTCAATGTCTTCGTATGTACATGGGTGTCCTGCCTTTTCAAAATGATGTTGACTGGGCATATTGGCAATGCTGTCTCCGTGGTCTAGGTTGGGGTCTGTCGTGGGAGGCTTTTGGACCGAGTCCACCGTTTTTGTACTATCGCGACAGCAGCAGGAGCAGCACTTCTTCTTGTTGAGCTTGTCCATCAGCAACTGCGTCTTACTTGGTTGAGGACCCTCCAAACAAGAATCTTCGTTTATAACGATTTCGTCAAAGTCCTCAAACTCATCGTCATCGGGATGGACAATGTCATGGGCCACAAGTCTAACTATCAGCTCGTGCTTGGTCTTCACATCTTTCAGAAGTTCCACAGTAGTTATATCGGGTTTCAGAACATTGAAAAAGGAATTTCTGCTGACGAGCTGGAAATTAAACATAACACAATACGTCATTAGGTTATTGCACTGACATCGATATCCATTTGATGGAACTTAAATGAACAAATGGGATCCAACCCTTGTGCTTTCTAAAATATCATGGCTGCATACTATTTACAGACACCTGGGTCCCTTCATCCTCTTTGTAAACTCTGATCGGATGTATCTATATTCCACTCAAGTTTAGTTCAATGAAATGTTTCTTGCACAGAACTCAACCACTATTAATACGAAAGCAAAGGCACACAAGACCACCACTCTACCGGAAAGTGGAAATTATCCCCCTCCCCCCCTTTCTCTGAGCCACAGCTTCACAAGGCTGCTTAGCCTTGCACATGTGCTCCCATAGGGCCGTGGTGTGTGACTTGCAGGTCCACTGGGGACACAAGAGTGCTCTATTATGCACCACCGCTTACTGGTGCTTCCACATCCATAATGCTAGTAACATGCATAATATTTTTTGTTAGCTACCAAGAAGCTCTTGGGGATGGTTACCATTTCTGGAACATTGAAGCACCCGCAAAAAAATGCAGCATTATGTAGAAATTCTGCTAGGGCTGTATTTTAGGCTGTCAATGCACATCAGATGCGTTAAACTGCAGTGATGATCTCCTGCAGAATTCTCCAACCTGCGGCTCTCTAGATATTTTGGACTATGGCTACCAGGATCCCTTCCCATTGACTATTTTGGGGAGGAACCATGGGAGTTGTAGTACACAACATCTGGAGTACCAAAGGTTGCAGATCCCTGGTCTACGGCAACCCTGGAGGTGGAATACATGAATATTTTATGGTGCTTTGGGGTAACTGCAGTATTTTGACAACCATTTTCAAATGTAAACCTTTCCACTAATGGGAAATTGCACATAATCTTGGGCGGGTAAGTTATTCTTGTGGAAAGCAACATTGATGTCATCCTTTTACTCTCAAAATGAAGGTCCATAAAAGCTGAACATAAAGCTGCCACCATAGGAACTGCTAACGCGGCCACATGCAATTTAAAGTGGCCTAATATCAAAATATGTCCCAAATGACTCCAATGCGGACTGCTCATGCCATGGCTCCTTGCAGCAACCAATCACCACTTCCTGCACTGCCCTTTTTGCAGTGGTACTTCTTCTTTGCTTCTGCCAGCTGTCCCAAGACAGTATTCATGTGGTAGTTTACTTCGCCAAAACGACTTTGGTCTTTTTCGTTTATTCTTTTAAAAATAATATTCGGCGTACTCTCATTCCTTTCTCCATCCTCCCAACCCATGCCCCCTGCACTTCTGGTCCTATTTATCTCCCCACTAAGTAATTTTGTTGAAGTGAAGTACCACAAAGAATTTTACTTCGGCAAAACAGCAGCACACGGTTTAGACCTAAATTATAATGGGGCGCAGTGGTAATGATAAGAAAACGATCACCCCAGAGAGGTGCTCTAGTGCTAAAGTAAACATCCAAGCCTTAGTCTCTTGGAAGAAATCTGAGAAGAATTGAAAGAATTGCCAATTCTCCCCCAGGGTGCCCAAACCCTACTACCACATCCATTGGGGGGCCTGTCCAACGTTTTCTTGTGGTCCTCTTTCCCCATCACGAATGGAGGGGGGGCACCTCATGCAGCCCTTCCTAGGAGCTCCCGATAGGGCTGCATGATATGCTACCCCCCCTACATTTGGGGTGGGGTGGGAGAGGGCCACCACAAAATGTCAGACAGGCCCCCCAATGGATGGGGCAGTAGGTTTTGGCCACCCTGGGGCAGATTGGCACACTAATTGTGTCCATCTGCGCCAAGGGAAGGTGGGTAAACAAAGAAAAAAATAGAAAATGGTAGGTTGCATTTTAGGGGGGCTGAGGGGCACCCTAAATCGCTGGCAAATGTTCTAATGGAAAGGGGGGTGGCCCTCTCGCCCCCACCCAAAATGGAGTGGGGACCATCTCATGCAGCCCTCCCTGGGGGCAGATATCTGCTACAAGGAAGGGGCATCTGACCCCAGGGAGGGCTACATGAGATGCCCCCCATCTGCCGCCAGGGAGGTCTGCATGAGATGCCCCCCTTCCATTTGGGTTAGGGGGGAGAGGGCCACCCCATTTACATTACATTATTCCCCAGAGGTTTAGGGTGCCCCTCAGCCTGCCCTAAAATGCATGCTAAAATATTTTTTTACCCAACTTCCCTTGGTGCAGATGGGCACATTAGTGTGCCAATCTGCCCCCAGGGTAACCAAACCCTACTGCCCCATCCATTGGGGGGCCTGTCCGACGTTTTGTGATGGCCCTCTCCCCCTCACCACAAATGGAGGGTGGGGGCACTTCATGCAGCCCTCCCTGGGGGCAAATTTCTGCCCCTAGGAAGGGGCAAATGTGTTTTCACTGGGGGGTGAGGTTCAGTAGACCACCAGGGATGGCTTGAAAGTGGGGCTGTGATCAGAGAGTTAGTAAAGATTTGTTTTTGCTGGGGTGACCATAGGTAATACATGTTTTTTGTTTTGTTTACAGTTTTTTCTACGCGAGCAGCTGCAACGTTATGTGAGTACTGTTTCGTTTATTATTGTACGGTTAGGGGCCACTGTCAGTGGGGTGGGTCAGACTGGGGCTGGATTGTTGGTGGTGTGGGTAGGAATGGGACATCTGGGGAGATATTTTGGTGGGCTGGGACACAATTGCAGGGGCGGGCCACAAATTGACCCCATGCCAGCAGAACATTGCTGTTTCCCTGGGAGTGGATGTCTCCCATGTGGCTTGACCATCTGCAAGCCCAGGCTGCACCTCTGGCTGTGCTACATTACAGATGTCACCTCCGGGGAGGAATGGGGATCCTGCCAGGGCTCCCTGTCACTGCCGCTGCACTTGGGGATGGTGAACCCCTATTGGGAGACAGGTGCCAAAGGCCAGGTATGTGATTCCCAACCATCCTGGTATTCTGGCTGGCCTGCGTTGCAGCTTCTCCCTCCGGGAAAGGACGGGAATGTTCTGGGCCTCCCGGGAACCACCACTGGTCTTGGGGACATTCAACCCACACTGGGAGTCGGCTGCCCAAGGTCAGGGCATCGGCTCCGACCATCCTGGAGCATGGGCTGGGCTGCCATACAGAATTTACCTTGGGGGAGGGAAGTGGACCCTACCCGGGCTCCCATGAGCTGCTGCTGTGCTTGGGGATGGTACACCCACATGATAAATGGATGCCCAAGGCCGGGGACATCACCTTCAACCTTCCTGAGTTCTGGCTGGGTTGCATTACACCTTTTACCTTTGGGGAGGTATTGGCACACTTCCAGGACTCCCTGGTGCGGAAAAGCTGTAACACAGGCCAGCATGAACTCCAGGATGGTTGGAGGTGAAATCCCCAGCCTTGTACATCTGTTTACCATGTGAGTGTACCGTCCCGAAGCACAGCAGCAGCTCCAGGGACATCAGCTCTGACCATCCTGGAGCACAGGCTGGGCTGCCACACAGAATTTACCTTGGTGGAGGGAAGTGGACCCTGCCAGAGCTCCCTGGAGCTGCTGCTGTGCTTGGGGACGGTACACTCACATGGCAAATGGATGTCCAAGACCGGGGACATCACCTTCAACCGTCCTGGAGTTCTGGCTGGGCTGCATTACAGCTTTTCCCTATGGGGAGGTATTGGCACACTTCTGGGACTCCCTGGTGGGGAAAACCTGTAACACAGGCCAGCAAGAACTCCAGGACGGTTGGAGGTGATGTCCCCGGCTTTGGACATTTGTTTACCGTGTGGGTGTACCGTCCCAAAGCACAGCGGGAGGTCCAGGGAGCCCTGGCAGGGTCCCCTTCCCTCCCCCAAGGTAAATTCTGTATGGCAGCCCAGCCCGTGCTCCAGGATGGTCAGAGCTGATGTTCCTGGCCTTGGACGGCTGTCTCCAATGTGGTTTCACCGTTCCGAAGCCCAGCAATGGTTTCAGTGAGCTCTGGCAGGGTCCCCGACCTTTCCCAGAGGGAGAAGTTGTAACGCAGGTCAGCCAGAGCTCCAGGGTGTTAGGGGGTGATACCCCTGGCCCTGGGCGGTTGCCTACCATTTGGGTTGAACATTTCCATGCCCAGTGTTGGTTCCAGGGAGGGCCGGGACATTCCCCATCCTTTCCCGGAGGGAGAAGCTGTAACACAGGCCAGCCAGAGGTCCAGCAAAGTCGGCAGTAATGTCCCTGGCATTGGGCACCCGTCTCCCATGTGGTGTTTGGCGAGGCTTGTGGCTAATACATTCTGGGCCGATTCGGGCAAGACAGACCTCTGCGGATTCCCACGGGTGTCCTCTTTTCATAAATGCATGGGGTTCCCTGTTTTCCTTGGTGGCTTGGACACCCTAGGACCAAATCTGTAGGTTGTCTCCCCAAACCCGTTGGTGGTTACCAGTGGTTTAGCCTTTTCCCTTTGCGACCAGGTAGGTGCAGTCAAACATGTGAGGTACCGTTTTCATCAAGACACATGTGGGAACATGGGAAAGTAGGATATGTGTTAGCGGCATGTTTTGTTGGGGGGCCAGAGTGAAATGTCTGAAAATGGTGTGTTTTTGTTAAATTTTGGACTTTGCCAGGGATTGTGGGTAATACATTCTGGGGTGATTGGCGCAAGTCAGACCTCAGTGGATCCTCACAGGTGTCTTCTTTTTGGAAATGTATGGGGTTCCCTTTTTTTCTTGGTGGCTTCGACACCCTAGGACCAAATCTGTACGTTGCCCACATGAACAAATTGTGCTCTGCCGAAAGGCTTCGGGTTGCCTGTGGGTTAGCCTTTTCTCTTTGCGCCCAGGTAGGTGCACCCACACATTTGAGGTATCGTTTCGTCAGGACACCTGTGGGAACGCGGGAAAGTATGACATTTGTTGTTGGCGACATTTTTCGGTGGGTGACAAGACAGAAATGTCTCTGAAATTTGCTGGAAATAAACACAATTGTCAGACATTTTGCTCTGGCCACCCACCGAAATATGCCGCCAACAACACACGGCCTACCTTGCCGGGTCCAAGCCACCAAGGAAAACTGGGAACCCCATGAATTTCTGAAAAGAGGACACCCGTGGGAATCCACAGATGTCTGACTTGTGCAAATTGGCCCAGATTTTATTACCCACAAGCCCCGGCAAAATCCAAATTTGGGGGGGAAAAACACATTTTCCATACATTTCACTCTGGTCAGCCACCAAAACACGCCGCCAATAACACATGGCCTATTGTCCCGCATTCCCACTGGCGTCCTGACAAAAACAGTACCTCACATGTGTGGGTGCACCAACCTGGGCTCAAAGGGAAAAGCCGAAAACACAGGTAACCCCAAGTCTTTTGGCACAGCAGAATTTCAGGAATTGGACTCATGTGCACACCATACAGATTTGGCCCGAGGGTGTCCAAGCCACCAAGGAAAACAGGGAACCCCATGCATTTCTGAAAAGAGAACACCCGTGGGAATCCACAGAAGTCTGACTTGCGCAAATCGCCCCAGATTTTATTAACCACAAGCCCCGGCAAAGTCTAAATTTGGGGGGGGAAACACAATTTCCGCACAGTTCACTCTGGTCATCCACTGAAACACGCCGTCAACAACACATGGCCTACCGTCCGGCATTCCCACAGCTGCCTTGACAAAACTGTACCTTACATGTGTGGGTGCCCCTACCTAGGCGCAAAGGGAGAAGGCTAAAATACGGGTATCCCCAAGGCTTTGCGCACAGCAGAATTTCAGGAATTTGGCTCCTGTGCACATCACACAGATTTGGGCCTAGGGTGGCCAAGCCACCAAGGAAAACTGGGAACCCCATGCATTTCTGAAAAGAGGACACCCGTGTGAATCCACAGAGGTCTGACTTGCGCGAATTGCCCCAGTATTTTTTACCCACAAATTTCATCTGTTGTAGCATCTCCTTCTGTGTTCTGTACTGCTCTACACCCTTCTTGTCGTCGTTGCAGCTGTTCTGAAATTACAGAAAAACAAGATGTCATGCAATTCAAGTAGTTTTGCATTTCCAATCCTAACACTTCTCCTGTTGGCTGAGCATCACATCTAGCTCTAGTTCGAGGTGTTAACAGCGTCTGCATCCTTCTGCCTGTCACGATTTTGTGCAGCGTGAGATGGTGATCAGAACCAGGTCGGTTTCTGAGTGCATACAGTGCCAGTGGAAGACAGTGTAACCATCCCTTCTTCAGAGTAAGCTTCAACTTGGCTATCGTTTCCGTTAACAAGCTGTTGAGCCTCTCGCATATCCCATTTCCTTGAGGATGATACGTCAATTAAAACTTGTGCTTTATACCAAGCAACAAGGTGATCTGTTTACATACTGCATTAACAAAATAAGGACCATTACCTCATCACTTCACACACGCCCCAGGAACAGTGTGTAAACACCTCCCTCACCAGCAATTTGGCTGCACAGATAGAGTCTGGCTGTGTAAATGGACCTGCTTCTATCCATCTAGAGAATGGACACACCACAACAATTAAATACCTGTACCCGTTACATACTTGAATCATATTGACATAATCGATATGCAAGTGCTGAAAAGACCCATCAGGCCTTGGGATGACTGCTCTAAACACACGTAGTGTATACCCAGCCGTAAAATTCTGACAGATTATGCAATTTATCATAAAAAATGCAACGTGCTCTGCCAAGTTCATTATAAAATAGTCTTTGGCAATTGTTGCTGCTAGATTCTCTTTTGTTATGTGCGCTGGATTGTGTAACTGTTCCAGTGCTATATTCAAGAGATCCATCATGGCAGAAATTGTCTTAAAAATCCCTTCATCTGCCTCCCTAGACATGGGATACTGTCGTGCGTTTGGTAAAATTGCTCCTGGTTTCAATTTAATCTTCACTTCTCCGACTCCTTTCAGTAAGTCTACATCATAAGGGCCTGTAGTCCATACAGAGACAGGCACCTTTGACATGTCGTCATCAAAATATCCAGGACATTTTTGTGCCAACATCATTCTCTGAGGCACTTTTCTTTCAATCATGTCCACCCAATAAATGATATTTACCTCAACTGCCTTCTCATCTTCACCTATTTGCTTTTCAAATAGATCATCATCAGTGATGTCAGTCAATCTGTAACCTTCCCCAATGGCGATTATTGGGCACCATTGTCTGCCTTCATCATCACAACCATCAAGCAAAGCCATCTCTCATCGCACTATGGCTGCTTGTATTGTTAAGGAAAACACTTGTCCCTTTTCCTCATGCATAGGTATCCTTGATCTGAACAGAAACCCATGTGGGATTCTCCATGTTTTGTCTGCAAGGCCTGGTAGCCATGACATTTATATGCGCACTCCATATGCAAATATCTCTGGTTCCAATGGAATAGCTCTCATAGCCATTTGTCCTGCGTATACTCTAATCATTCCGCACACGTTCAAATAATGCATTCCTGGAGTTGAACATACTATCCCCTTCCCTGTGAACAAGATTGTTATGTTTAATTTTGTCATTAAGTCTCGTCCCAATATATTTACAGGAGTCTGTCTCGAATATAGCAGTGGCATTTTCATGTCATATTCTCCTATGGAAACTGGAAGTTCTTTTGTAAAAGGAACACGGCTTGTTGCTCCTGTAAAACCCTGAGTATTTATAGCATCGCCAGACAAAGAAAATGTACCTTCACGTATACACAAGTGTGTCGCACCTGTGTCAACTAAGAAAGCATATTCCTTATCCCCTATAAAGACATCTACCCTTGCTTTCTCGTGAGGGTTCGGTGTCACTGATAGGATAGAACACATCAGGTCTCCCAATGAGCTGTCCTAGTCCATATATAATCTTGTCCCACACTCAGTGAATGGATTTCCTCCATCTCCTATTCCAGAATTCAGTACCTGTCCTGTATGTGTTGTTTGTGACAGTTTCATCAGAGACTGTTGAGACTGTCCCTGTGGAAAATGTGTCACCTTCTGCTGCAGTTGCCAGCTTTGCTGTAACCTTGGTGCTTGCTGCTGTACCGTGTGATTCTGCACGAATCCATCCCCACCCTGCTGCGAGAACGCAGATGGATTCACCATCCCTCCTCTTGAGAATTGGTCATTCTGCACCATTCCTTGACTTCTGCACATACGTGCTAGATGCCCTGTCATCTCACAGGTCCAACATGTTGGCGGTGGTCTGATTACTTGCCAATTTTACATATCCTGGTTTCCGTTTTGCATATTTTGAAAACCTCCCTGATTACTCTGAAAACCTCCCCGATTACTTTGCCATCCTCTTCCTCGAAAGGCCTCCTGGGTAAAACCCATTATTGCTTTGATCAAACTGCCTTTGGTTATTGACCTGTTGCATATTTGATCCATCTGTGCTAGTTATCATTGCCCCCTCAATGGCATATTTTGATAATTATTTCTGCACTAATTTAGCCTCTTGGCCCTTTCGTGCAGCATCCTTTTTGCGAATTTTCTCTTGCAGCTGCCTGCGATAGTGAACGATGGTCAGCTGTAGATCAGACGATGGCTTAGCCTTAATCCCTACCAATTTCTTGAGCTGCTTCTGTACCTGTTCTGGCAGCCCTTGGCATAATATATGGTAAAACATGGTTATAGATTTCCCCCAAGATTCCTGTGTTTCCAATACCCATGCTTCTTGGAAATTCTGAATATAAAGCAATGGATCATCTCCCTCCTTCATCTTGCATGTCATTATAGCACCCATATCAGAAGTGTCTGGGTATAGCACTCGAATCGCTTTCCATACCGTGGTTCTGCAATTGTTAAATGGCGCTCTGTCATGCGCGGTTTTAACTGTAGTCACCCCAGGGTAACCTGCACGTGTCCACACATCGTCAGCTCTATCACCAAGTATGGCGATTAATAGACCCTTAATATCCCCTAAAGCTAAAGTGTTCCCTCCCGTCATTTTTTCTAACTCATGTATCCATTTTCCAGCTCCATATGTGAACATTGGGAGCTTATTTTTCAGGTTGTCTCTATCCATCTGCGGCCAAGGTATATATTGTGGCCTTGTTCCTCCTTTTTCTAATAAGGGGAACTGCGACACATTAAACTCCTTTTCTTCTCTCATCATTTGTCTATCTATTGTAGGGGTAATATCCCTGCATCGCCATCTACCTGGCAATGTCCTTAACCTGCTCACATATGGTGGTGGAGACACCCCCCTCTGACCGTGTCGCACTCCTTCATGCCGGTCTGATTGTATGGCTTACTCTGGTGCTTTAGGTACAGACCCAGTAGAATCTGACAATCTTATTCCCTTTCCCCTAGAGAAGCATCAAGCATCTTTCACGACTTCTCTCGCCTTCTCTTTCTTCACATTCTTCTCTTTCAACGTCTGATATTGTCTGTGCACAACTTTTGCAACTTCTCTCATCCTACTAATTTCTATTCAATGTCATCCTATCTAAGGACAGCTCTCTATGTCTGCTACTTCGGGAGGCTTCCTCAGTATCATACAACTGAGTGCTCGCAAGACGCTCATCCTCTCCTTTCTCATGGGGTATATTTTCTAGCCCCATCTCATCATATATGTCTCGCAATTGTCTGATACTTCTGGTGTCAAAGTCATATTCTAGATTTGCTCTAGACATGCCTAGTACTGAATCATACTCAGGAAAGAATTCTTCTATATCTTCCCATTCTACTACTGGATCAGGTTTTTTAACCTCTCTTTCCAGATATTCGAGATCCTGTGCTCTCTGTCTTTGCTTGCGTTCTATGTCGTCATCAAATTCTCTATGCTTGCTCGCTTCCTCTCTGACCCTATCTTCTTCTTGTTTCCTTGCATCTCTTCGTTTATGTGGCCTTCGCATTTCCTCATCTGTTCTTCTTTTTATTCTCTTTTCCTGTATTTTTTTTTCTTCTTCTTCTATTCTCCTTTGTTCTATTCTATCCTGATCATCAGCTGTTCTCTGCTTATGATCACATTTTCTTTGTTCTTCCGCCTTTCCCTGTTTTTGTTACGCTCACCTGGTATCCACAGGGACGCCACCGAGCTGGGTTACTCGCTGGTATGCTTCTCAGCTTTGCCCTGATGTGGTCTGCGGGGAAGGGTCTGCCTGAAAATACAGGAGGACTGTGTTCAAGACTGACCAACTGGGGTAAGTATCCTCCCTCCACCCATATGCTTTCAGTCCCTCTGGTGCCCTCTCCTCACCTTGTAGTAGAATTAGGCATGCTCTCCGTCCTGCCTTCTTTGCAGGGGCGCGTTGTCTTTCAGGGGCGAGTGCGGTCCAGTTACTTCACTGACACCGGCCCGTTTGATATTGTTCAGGTAGGTCTTATTGCTGTTCTCTAGTTTTGTTGCTATCCTGCATGCCATTCTTTGTTTAAAATGTCTCTTTTTCCTCCCTTAGGTATGCTTAGCTTCAGCGCGGCGAACTGGCTTGGTTGAGCCCCGCTGGTAAATGATGGCGCATTAAGAGCGCTATGATGCAGTAAGTAAGCGCTATGCGCAGCGCTGCAAAGTCTTGCCTTTGCTAACCTGTGTTTTCCTTCCTTGTAGGTCGCGGTGTTCTTCAGCGCGAGTGGAATGTCCGGAGTGGTGCCAGCCGAGAGGTGACCAGCCAGGTAAGCCTTTTGAGCAGTTCGTAATTTGTAAATGTCTCTTGCCTCTATCTTCCTCTTTTAGGTTGTTCTGTCCGGGAGGCATGCAGATTCGAGGAAGCTGTTCTCAGTAGCTGCAAGTGTTTAAAGATGAAGACTGCAGGTAAGATGCTGCTGGTAATGATGTTCCTTTTGTCTCCTTGCAGGTTCTGCTTCTCCGAGGTTCGAGGGAATAGCTGGACACGGTGAACGTCACGTTGCATGCTGCAAAGTAACACGAAGCATGTTCTGCTTTCAGGGTGTGGTTTATATAGCCCAGGTAAAGTAGTACCAGGGAAAGTAGTTCCAGGCCTGCCACACCCAAAACACTAGACCGCATAGCTTGGTTCTTAGGAACCAAGCTATGTGGATGCCTCCATGTTGGCTGACAATACAATAAAGTAGTTCCCAAGCACATTGTTGTTCATGGTGTATGAGCCTGGCGCCATAGGCGCCAGGACTGGCCCCATGAGGGCTTTTGAAGAGGATGCCAGGCTCTAGAGGTACAGTCCTGACACCACCTGGCCAATGGGTTTGCCAGAGGGGGTTTTGGGCGAGGGCCGTGACAGCTTTCTGACCTTCTTGTCATGATATAACTGCTCTCGTTTCTGCCTATCTTTTTTTCTAACCCCTTTGTCTCTTAATCGTTTTTCCTTTTCGTTCTCTTTTCCTTCAAATTTGTCCTGTTTCCCCTGTGTCTCATATCCTCAATGCCTTTACCATTGAGTTGCAATAAAATCTGACCTCCCATCCATTTGTTCTGTGTGAATGCTATCTCATCAGTCCTATCCTCATCTCCATTCCATCTCTTTACCTCTCTTACCATACCTCGAGATGTACTTGCTTCTGCTTGAACTCCTTTTTCCTTTTCGCGTCTCTTCTTGTCCTTTGGGACTTTGGAGGTAATATCTCCTTCTCTGTCCTTTTCTGGGCTTTCATCACTACTTTGCGTAGACGACTCATATGATGGGTTGCTATATCCCGTGGCTGCTTAAAGTTCCCTCAACGGGTACAATCCTTCATCTTTACTAGCTTTGCTTTTTCTTTCAGACTCGGCGGGTGGCGCAGAAGGCTCTTCGCCCCCATCAGTCCATGTACTCAGTATCCAATTTAACGGTGGCTCCTCCTCTTTTTCTTCTTGGTACATCTTCGAAAGTTCTAAACTAGCCAGGCGATTGTCTAACTTTTTTCCTGTGTACATGGCATGTAAATATATTGTCATGTGATGCAGAACCGTTTTAGATAGCCATCCAACTTGGGGCCATGGCATGAACATTTTGTCTGCAGTCCCTTTAACCCATTCCGCACTGAACTGTTTAAGCTTAGGTGCATGCTTCGGCAACTGTTTGCACAGGTGTATCAATGGGGTAATGTCTTCCATGCTTAACCTGTTTATCCTCTCTTTATATAACACTTTATTATACTTTACGTTTCACAAACAAAATCAACAGTATGAGCGAGCACCAATCGTCGCAAGCTTCAATCAAGTTTTTTCAACAATAATTTTACTTTTACTTTTGTTAACAACCATCAATCCATGCCATGCAACATTTTTTCTTTATAATCGTGCAATTTCCATGCTATGTGTGTTATTGTGCTAAAGCTGTTTTACCTTATTACATCACAAATTCACTAAAACACATAAAACAGACAGCCTCTGGCCAGCCACACAAATGTTATGCCATCTGCTTCCTCAGATGCATCATGCCCCTATTTGTATTCCGATATGGAATGTAAGCCCATCTCTTTCAGATCGTCTTTAATCGATCTGGTCTCCTACGTCATCCTATGAATCAGTACTTTAGATGAAGGCTTCTGCTAGCGCTCTTTAAAACCTAGGCACTGTGTGTATACTCTAATCGCGGCCACACTCACGATATCTCTTTATATTGCTCGGCCACACTCAAATCAATCTTTCCCCCTTATTTATACATTTACTTTATACTCTTACTCTGACGTTATATTTGTCCCACCTCCCTCCATTACCTTCCCTTTACTTTTTTTTTTATGCATGCAAGCTTTTTCCAAAACATTCAGGGCCTCATTACACGGATGGCGGTGAACCATGGCGCTATTAGCGCCATGGTTCATGCCGGTAACATACCGGCATCGCCTTGGTGGAAAGGGGAATTACCGCCCTATTCCAAGGTTGGCGGGGCGGTAATTCCCCCTTCCACCATTGCCCTTCCCCATTCCCATTTTTGCCCCATAGGGCTCTATAGGAATGGGGAAGGCGCTAATTGTGGTACCGTAATTAGCTCCCTGGTCCCTTTGCGGGTTGGTTTTTTAACATCTGCAAAAAGCAGGCGTTAAATTCCCCAACCCGCAAAGGGACCTCGTAGTAAGGCGGTAAGGATTTACCGGTACTGGTAAAATACCGGTACTGGTAAACCCTTACCGCCATCCGTGTAATGAGGCCCTCCGTCTTTTTCACTAACAGTTTGCATGTTTTTCCTCTCTGGACCCTCGGGATCACCGCCTTCATTACTGCATCTCCGCTCGTTCGATTAGCTGCTCGTAGAAGTGGGAAGGGCTTTTCGGGAGAAAGCAAAGGTCCCTTCACACCTAACCTGCCGGGTTTTCAATTAAACTAACCACTATCTACAGGGAACTTCTCGTTCTATCAGCCGGATGGCAAAGGACTCCTGATATTGCAGAAGACCAGAAGTTACTTATGTCGACGGCCGATGGGTATCTTATCTAATCAAACCATCAATCTCTGCTACCAAGTGAAGTGGATGATCTCCAGCCAGCCCTCTGACTGGGGATCTCCAAACAGCCCTTTAAGATGAGTAGCAGTACCCGTGAGATAGATGGGGATGCAGATTCATACTCATGAATGAAATAACTGTTTAATGACAAGTACATAAAACGGGGAATACAACGAACATCAGCAACCGCTCGATCTTCTCTCTCTCTCTTCCAACTCCACTTAATTTCAGAAAAAACACAGTATTTATAGCAAAAACTCATCATCATTGACGTGCAATCTTAAAAACCTACCATGCAACGTGATTGGTTATGGGAAGGTAACTTTATCATAGGTACTATATCTGTAACGGGTAGAGGGGATTGGACAATCAATGTCAGGTGGGGCAACTAAACCCTTCCTTCAAAAGGGCCACTATGAACGTCACTAAAAGTAAGATGCCCCATTGGCTCTACTCTCTATAGGACCCTAGATTACAAAGTCCACTATGTTTGGGTTGGCATCAACCACACTCATACTTTTCCACTTACTTCTAACAGCATGCAGAAAGACCAGCCAGGTGCAGGGAATTAGTCTGCACCCCAGCTTCCCTCTGATTATGTTACAATCAATCATCACCTCAGTGGTCATGTGTCAATTACTGCTTGCAGTTTGGCCTTGAGTCTGCTTCTTGGTCTGAGAACCTTTAAGGAGTATGGGCATGGCGGAGATCCTTGCGTAGGTGTGAAAGTCTCACTCTTCCAGCCTCCCCTGTCATGTGACTAGGACACCATGAAATCGACCTCTTCATGTATTTTTGTGTATTTGATTTAATTCTGCCAGTCTTCTACCATCTGCAGCTTATCTTGACCTTTCTGAACAGGATACTCAGTTCTTTTCTCTTTAATTGTATCCACTGTCAGCCTTTTCCAACCAGAAACGGCCTTGGCTTCTTGGCATGGTTACCTTGAGCTGAGTTTCGCTCCGTCTTTGGGTTCAAGATGTCATTTATGCATCATATCTCCTTTTGACTTAGTTTTCCATCAGCATTCTCTAGTCTTATATTATCTGTGTGTGTCCGTCCGATGTCTGGCTTCTTCAGGTATTCCATTCTGACAATCGCCATTTTGTCTTGACTGTAGATATGGTGTTCTCAATGGGTACCTTACTGTCCAGGTTTTCTTAGGTGTCGGTACTTCAATAGGTGCTGTTACTCTAATAGGCACTGGGCAGAGCCCATCCGGTGCTCTTTGCTGGTTTAGTTGTTCTTCATACGTCACATACTTTGGCGTGAAAGTACCGGGTACTACGAAGGGAGTGGCTGGAGTGTGGATGACACTTGTCATTTCCGCACACATGTGACGTACTATTTTCATCAGGACACCTGTGGGAACGTGGAAGAGTAGGCTATGTGTTGTTGGTGGCATATTTCGCTCCAAACTCTTATCAAGAAAGCTTTCTCTTACAGGTTGTTGTGGAGCCTGTGAAATGTGCTGGAATGGATATAATCCTTATGGGAGACTTTAGTCTAAGGTGCAAACCTTCCCTCGATGGAGCCAGTATTAAGTCTCACGGAATCTGACGGACGTGACTAGCTTAAAAGGGAGCATGCTTTACTTTGGCTTTCCTGATGTGTCCAGAGACCTTCAAAGGCCATCAGTGATTAAGCTTTGTTCTAATGTACATAAAACCTATACATGTATGGTGGAGGATAATAGCATCAAGTTCATCACATTATCAGATAACACCCCTGTACTGTGAGTTGCAGCTGGTCCTTTAAATAGGAGCTATTGGGGGACTTCTTTCTCACTTAAGAACTGGGTGACCACACTGTGTCCCATTTTCAGCACTGCCCCTCTCACATTAAATATGGGACAAGCTACCACATGGAAGGTTTCAAAACCATTGTGAGAGAGAAGATGATTTCTACATTGGTGGGAAGGGTAAGCCCTCCTTATAGAGGGGAGGGTGCACTGGAAATTGAGGGGTTATGAGTTAGAGCATGGGGAACTGATTTACAGAGTTAAAACGTCTAAAGCTCTGGCAGTCTATTAAAAAGCTAATAAAGCGAATAGGTTTCTAGCAGCTAGGGTGAAGGGTTCTTGAGCAAGAGGATCTATATGGGGACGATGAGAGCAAGCAAGTCAATTGTTAATACATGAAGAGAAGAAGAAATACATGTTTAAAAGATGTTATCAGTCTTTGTATGACATGGAAGAGGTTTTCTCTTTAGCACAGGAAAATGAGTTAAAGGGAGTTCTTCTGTACCTCAGGAAACAATAACAGAGGGAGAGGTGGCCTCTCCTCTCAAGTTCAGTAATGCAAACAAGGCCTCTGGCCTAGGCCATTTCTCTGGATCATCTATAAAGTTTGTTTTTTCCATAAACAATGCCTCATTGGCCATTTAAAAGCCTGCCTTATGGAGCAGCAGACTTCCCTGGTAAGCATTCAGATGTGCTTTTTTCTGCATTTCTTGTGTCCCACCTAAGGACTGCTGCTCTCTCCAGTACCTGAGCCCCCACCCACCAACCTTAAAGCAGAAAAGCCGCTCTGGTGACCAGAAGAGAACTGGAAGTTGCACATAGCTCCATTGGCAATTTCAAATCCTCCTTTTTTTATGAAACATTTTTTATTGTTTTCATCGAAAAGACAACAACTAATAGAACGCAATAAACATAACCAATATTGCTTGACATAGCAGTACAGACAAACTGACAGAAAATTAAATTGCTGGGCGTACTGTGGAATATCAGTCACAAGAGTGTCTGACATCACTACCTGTCCAATTAGCACCCGTTACCCACCACCCGCCTCCCCCCATTTACCACAAACCTTCATAAACTTTGCAGGACACCCCCTTGCCTTATATAACCGTCTTTCCAAGGCCATTCTTATGTCCATCTCATCCAACCAATGGGCCATCCGAGAGCAGTCCGAGGACCCCCACAGCGAAACAATACCTTTCTTGATTTGACCCAAGGCGGCAGCCAGCAATATCTTTTCACACTTATTAAGCCCCTCCTTCCCCCATAACCCAAGTATTAAACAGGGGGACCGCCACGTTTAATACATTTGACAACTTACATACACATTTCCCCCACAGCAGTTGAGCCTGAGGAGATTCCCATAGGGTATGATAGAACGTGCCGCCAGGTCTCCTGCACCGCAGGCATTAGTCATTATCAGCCCGCACCCACCCACACAACTTGCTGCGGGAGTAGAAGACCCGATGTATAATCTTGTACTGTATAAGGCGGAGTCATCAGCACCTCCACCCATTCCTCAGGCTCCCTGGGGTCTGCATCCCTTTCTCACCTATGCTTGAGGTGGGACAATTCCTGAGCCCCATAAGCAGATATTACTTGATTCAATATTGACGTGACCTTTGTCTCGATTCATGCTGGAAGTCGGTTTGCCTCCAACGGGGAGCTCTGGGATTTCACATAAAATGGGAAATTGGGCTCTCACTGGATGCAACAGCTGTATATACTTAAAGCACTTACCACCGCTGAGGGCAAACCTCTCCTGCAGAGACTCAAAGGGAAGGAGGCCATCCACCGGCACCACATCCGCAAGGTTCATAATCGCATGACCCTCCCAGTATCTGAAGTGACTCACCTTGAGGTGCTCAGGGAGAAGTAAGTTACCACATAGGGGTTGACATCCCCTTCCAACCAATATGCGCATGTGCCTCAGCCCATACCTATTGCATATATATGCCTCATCATAAGCGGGAGTGCCACCCTTCCCCCTTTCTTTCCATATAAAACCTCCACCGGGTCCTCCGCCTAAACATCCCAGTTCAGATGCAATATGAGGTACACCAATGTCTCAATGTAGCCTGTCATTCACGACTCCCAACTGCGCCGCCCAGTAATATTGTTGCAGACAAGGTAGGCCAATCCCCCCTCCCACATTGACTGCTGGAGGGTTTTAAGGGCAATACAGGCCTGCTCATCCCCCTAGAGAAGCTCCCAGAGGACCCCATCAATCCCTTCAAACACCCTCCTGGAGTGGGGCATTCTGGAGTACATAAAGAAACTTGGGTAGGGACATCATTTTGAAAAGGGCCACTTTGCCCATCAGGCTCAGTAGAAGGGCCTGCCAGTGCATGACATCCAACTTGAATTAGTCAATTATCGGGCGTAAATTAAGGTTGAGAAACCTTGAGAGATGTTCAACCAGTTGAATCCCCAGATACTGGTAGCCTGTCATAGATACCTAGTATGGGCAATCCTGCGGAAGTGCTGTGTCCCTGTCTTGTATGGGGAAGAGGACCAATTTCTGCCCGTTGACCTTGAGGCCACTGGCTTCCGGACAGTCGCTTAATATCCTTGTCACCTCGCGGCAGGATACAGACAGGTTGCCCATATAAATCAGTAGATCATCCAAGTATGAAGAAATCCTCTCCTCACCTCCCCAGGGCCACCTGAAGCCCTCCCACTCTGTACTTGACCTGAAATTTACTACCAGCAGTTCCACTGCTAGGGTAAAGCGCAAAGGAGAGAGTGGACAGCCCTGCCTCGTACCCCACCCCAGGGAAAATGTTCTAGAACCCATTGATCCAAACTTCAGCTACTGGCAATGTGTACAATAGGTGCACCGAACTTAGAAAGTTCTCCCCAAAACCCATACTTTCCATAGTTCCCCACAGTGAATCCCAGTACACAGAATCAAATGCCTTTTCAAAATCCACTGATAATAGAACTAGCAGACCTGGGATTGTGGAAGTTTGGCCCAGAGCCATTTGCACCCTGCACAAATTCATAGTAGTCTTAGATGGCATACACATTTTTGTGTGAACTAGGCACCCTAGTAAGTGATTCACCAAGACCCATGGCAGGATTTTCCGTCTCCATTTATTAGTGAGATTGGCCTACAGGCTTTCTACAGATCTTCAGGCAATATACCGTCTCATTTAAAAGCTCTCCTGATCGCGCAGCAGACTTCCTAAGGACTCCTGCTTTCCACAGCACCCTCCCAGCCCACCCCAGCCACCACCCACCCACCTGAAACCGGATTGGGCAGGGAGCTGCTCTGGTGACTGCAAGGTCCCTTTTTCAAAGATGATCCCAGGGCAGCCTTGCCTGGGCAGCCAACAGTTAAGGGCCACTATGCAAATGACAGCTCCCGAAGAAGCAGCTCCACTCCGTGTTTTCCCGTGTTTACCTGGGATGCCTGATGCAGTCAACCAGCAGCGATGGATAAGGTAATTGCGGTGTGGGCAGAGAGTACAGTAACTACTGTACTCCACTAAAACCCCACCTTTGTTATTACCTATTATTATCTAGCCTAAATGTGTAAGGTAGACATTTTGGCACTCAGTCTTAGTGTGTAAATTAAGCTATTCTGCAGATGGAGCCTAACTCACGTACAATAGCCAGACTACACATCCAAACTGTTGGTATAGCCCTTAGATTCCCCTGCAGCACTCTGAGATATAACTGTGCTGCACCCTATAGTTAGCCATTATGTTCCGCACCACAGCTAGTTTGTGTTGAACATTGCCACGCCCTATAACAGCCTTCATGTGATGATACGGGCGGGAAGCACAACCATTGCTAAGCTCTAGAAACCCAGCCATTCTTTCACTATTACTACTATTTAAACGATGGTACCATAGTTAGCCTCTGTGTTGAATTGTGCTACACTGCATAGTTGGCCATTGTAATAAGCTTCATAGTTACCCACTGTACTGAATTGTCGAAGGAAATGCGTTGCACCTACATGTATGCTATGGGGCAGACGTCATGCAGGATTTACATGTATTTTGCGGGAATGAAACGTGTTGTGCCCGGATGGATTTTGGGGGTAGGAAATGTGTTACAATAGACATTTTGACGAAGATTAGCAGTGCGTCAGACTTAGATACAATTGTGAAGATTACCCATGCGCCACCTTTACATAGAATTGTGAAGATTTGCTATGCAAAACATTTAGATAGAATTGCACAAATTAGTCACGCATCACTTTTAGATAGAATTGTGAAGATTAGTCATGCTTCACATTTACATAGATTTGTGCAAATTAGTCATGCGTCACATTTACATAGAATTGTGAAAGTTAGCGATGAGTCACATTTAGATAGAATTGTGAAGATTTGTCCTGCCACACGTTTAGGTAGATTTGTGGAGGCTCGCCATGCATCACATTCTGATAGAATTGTGAAGATTAGCCACCTAGAATAACTTTGAGAGTACTGTGAAGAATCCTGCAGATCCCTCACTAAAATCCTGCCTAAAGTGTCCTCTGAGGTGGCCAGGGGAGGGCAGATGCTTCCTGGTCCCAACCCTGGGGGTGGTGTGGTGCAGAAGGATCACCTGGAGGTGGCGATTCTGTCGGATGAGACACAGTATTTTTACTCTGGAGGGGATATTCTTACCACTATGCCAGAAGAGGTTGTGGCTTATTGTCATTTTAATATCTTGCAGCCTCCTGCTTAAACTTAGGTGGAAAACCGTAAGGCTATAACACCCAAACCTATTGTACTAAAATAAAGACTACTTTTGGTCCCTAAAAGCAAAGGTCTTTGTCCATATCAAGGGTACACTGGAAAGAATAGTGAAAATGTTGCCTTCTCTCCCATATCTTCCTCTGATAGAGTTAAAACGTACAGCCCCTCTGTTAAAAATACTAAGGGAATTAAATATACCCTGAATAATTTACAAGAAGTGGAAAAACCTAAATTTGATAAAGTTAACTACATGTCCCAGAATCTCATAGGGACTGAGACGAAGAAGAGGGCTGAAGAGGCATGTAGAAGTGGAGGACAGGCAATTAGGCCTAACAGCCTTTGCCAGGGTCAGTAATGTCAGGGTCAGTAATGGCCTGTACCTGAAATCAATTGCACCACGTAAGAGGCATAAAAGGCTGCCGCAGGAGGGAGAAGAAATAAGGAGCTGGAGCAGGAGCTAGAAGGCTGGCAGTAGTAGCAGAAGGAGAAGAGCAAAAGGCTGGCAGTTCATGAGGAAGTGTGATCAGTTAAGGTATTTCGGGTCATGGAGAAAGCAGATTTCACCTGCAAGTTCTGAGAGGGTCCTGCGTTCACAAAACCTACCTTGTCGTGGCTGCACTGAGAGAGACCTGCTGAGAGTGAAGGTCTTCCCAGGTGCGTCTAGTGGCTGTGATTGCAGAGCCGTGACCGTGTGAAGCCTGAGGCCTGGAGCAAGAAGCAAGCCGAGGGACAGAGGAGTGCAGGAGACTCTGCCGTGACCGTACTGAAGACACCTGTGCTGCAGAGGGTTGTCGGTCCCATGTGTGCCTGAAGCCATAGTAGAAGAGAAAGAAGTCAGGAAGTTAAAGCAACCCGCAATTGCAGTGTTCCTGGAGCCAGTGAGTGAAGCTTGGTGTTCAGGTTCGCTCATAAGCCCTTGCCGGTAACTGTTACCTACTCTGAAGTGGCTCACGTAAGAGTAGAAGTGAGTATAATGGAAATGTATCACACACACTTCTAGTGAAAGTTACAGTGCCCGCGAGTGAAGAAAAACCTTTAATTTCCCATTGTCGAACTTTTAAATGTTGCCGGAGTGGTTGCGTGTCCCCAATAAAAAGAGGGAGCCCTTTCTAAAATACTCCAAAAACTCTAAAGCTGGCGTTCACACTTGTTACAAGATCTTACGGCATCAAAGGAAGGTTGCGTGTGACCAATTGTGATTCCTGGCTGGAGAGGAAAGTGTCTCTGAGTTAATATGTGGGAATACAAACCCTTACACATACTTAAGGTTGAAAATCTACCATAAAGAGTGGTTACATATGCCTAAATTTGGTATTGCCTTGGAGACTGAACCGTGTAACACTAAGAACAAGTCCTCTGATACAAGTGGGAAATTGTTATCTGAAGTTGGAAGTGTGGCAATACAGCTTGAATGTAGCTACTGGAACCAAGAAGGTGTGTACAAAGCTGGGTAAGGGAGCTTGGTGCTTGTAAGAAGACTGAGCAAATAACCTGTAATGCTGAGATTGTTGAAGTTGAGAGAAAGTCAGCCTGGAAGCAGAGACAGGTTATGCTTGTGGTAGTAAGGCAGACAGAAGAAAAAAAGAGGCTACCTTTTTCTTGGCGCATAGGAAAGAAGAGAGGTCAAAGTGTCTCGTCTTTAAAATGCCTAACCATCCTAATATATAAAGTTGAAGCAGAAATACCAGAACAGTGGTTGTGTATAATACTGTCAGTGGAGGTCACATTGAAGTTAGTTGAAGTAGTGGCATACTGTGTAACTAAGGAGAGTGTTTCCATGGTAATAGTAGTAGAAGGGTGGTTGTCGAGAGGAAAGCAACAACCCAAGAAGAAGCATCCTGACAATTATACCAAATGTACTGCAGAGGTCATGAACACTTGTAGAATTGTAGAAGAAAATGGCAAATCTATTCTTTGAACTATGACAAAACAATCTTGGAAGGAAGACATCCAGGATTACCATTGGTGCTATTTCCTTGAAAGGGATCTTTTCAACTGAAAGCTGAAGCACTGTTACCAGTGGATTTTTGTTTGGTGAACTTTTGTTTCATTTGGAAAACACAATAACTCCTTCAAGAAGAAATATACTTTGAACAATCCTGGGGAAGGGATTTACCCAGGACAGGTAAAGGTCACCAAAATTACTGGTTGTTTGTTATGCATTCATTTATGCTGTTTATAATTTACTTTGCATGTTTTGTTGTTTAGAGTGAGGGCCAGTTTGTTTCTGTTAGGAGTGATTCCCTTAGCTCTTAGACTAGGTTGGGAACTCCCTGATAGAGTATGTTTAGCAAGAATTTAGTTGCATCTTTTTCTTTTTAATAAAACATTTAATTCTGAGACAAATACAAGCAGTTGCCTGCCCCGAATTACTGACCCCTCGCAGTACCCAATGGGCCTCATTACGACCCAGGCGGTAAGTTACCGCCTGGGCCGTGACTTTACCACCATGGCGTAAACTACGTTTACGCCATGGTGGTTGGCGGACTTACCGCCCCATTCCGACCTTGGCGGGGCGGTAAGTCCCCAATCCCCATTTACCCTTCCCCATTCCCATTTTTGCCCCATAGGGTATAATGGGAGTGGGGAAGGCGTTCATTACGCCACCGTACATTACGGTGGCGTAATTAACTCCATGGTCCCTTAGCGCCATGGATTTTAACACCTGCTAAAAGCAGGTGTTAAAAGCGCCATGGCGCTAAGGGACCTCGTACTCAGGTGGTAAGGGTCGGCGCTGTTAACGCTGCCGTTAACCCCTTACCGCCTGGGGCGTAATGAGGCCCAATGTACTAACTACTCCTCTCCTGCTCCTCTCTTACACATCTTCCTCGTACTATACACTCCCATTGGCTAGCCAAACTAAACACACACAACCAACATAACTAACACTTGCATATAACAAAAACCCCAGGTACTGGGCATTACCCCTATGGACACAACAAGCCAGTGCACACAACCATAACCTTAAATACCAGACAATTTAACACATAAAACACACACCCAACATAACAGACATTCATACACAACAAACAAACCAGGAATTGGACCTCACCCTTATGGCTACACAAGCCAGTGTGGTCAACCACAACACTAAATACTAGCCAATTTCCGCTTAAAACACACAGACACACACCCAACAGAACACATATTCACTTAGAACAAACATCCCAGGCATTGGGCCTCACCCTTACGGATACAACAAGCCAGTGCATGCAATCAACCCATCTGCAACCCAACACACACAGGCGGCAGTGTCTCCTAGTTCTGGACATATGCTAGCCCTCTACCCTCACTAATCAACCTGCCTCTTTCTTTCAGATCCAAGTGAGTGCCTGGAGACTGACCCTGGGTGGTAGCGGTGCACAGTATAAATAAACATAACATACACTAAGGCCCATCATGACACATATGTTTAAGTCCTTTATGATCAAGGGCTCCATATCTGACACAAAGTCAGAATCCAGCATTTACATTATTCATACATTACACATTATCAGTATACATGGGAAGGACTTGACAGAATGTGGGTCATATAGATATGTTGCTCTCATGAACAATGATGCGAAAATATTCTAAATTATCTTAGCATCCAGGTTATATCTACTCCTACCCAACTCAGCAATGTAGAACAATTGGGGTTTTATACATGGTAGGCAGACATTCAACAATATTCATACATCAGCACAACTGGTAGAGCAGGCACACTATTGAAAGTTCTCAGTTGCCCTGGTGTCCACGGACACTGAAATATCATTTGACTGAGTTAATTGGGCCTTCTTGTTTAGAACACTAAGAACAATGGAATTTGAAGACAATTTTCCCACACTAATCAGGGCTAAATACAAGCTTCCAGAGCTTGTGTTAAAGTGGTGTGTCAACTAAATTGTGTGCTATCAGGAGGGATACCAAACAAAAGTGTCCCTTTTTATTGTTAGTGTTTGATCCAAGCTTTGACCAATGCCAGACAGGATTCAAGAGACCCATGTTATTCAGGGTATATCCTTTGTTTCCAGACAACATACGTTAAGTATGCTCACAGATGACATATTAGTTTCACTATCAAATCTACTTGAATCATTCCTTAATCTGCTAACAGAACATGTCCACTTTCAAACAGTGGTAGGTTTTAAAATTAATCTTAATAAACCACAGGTTCTGTACTTGACCCTTAGTGCCCTAGTCATATTGCCAGCAAAAACACAGTTTCCTTCAGCTAGGCTGACAAGCATTAGAGTTACTTTGTGGTTAATATAGCAATAGAATTGAAATTTTATGTGTTATTTCTATAGAGCCAACCACATTTTTGCCGGACTTTAAAATTGTACCATAGGTTTTGCATCAAACACCTGGAGACTTTTCTATCTTTTGGAAATGGAAGTCAAATGTAGCATTGCTCAGATGTATAAAAGAGTCATGTGGATTCAATGCTTACTGGATATCCTTGCCATGGAACAGCTTACCTTTTATCTTTGTGCAGCACACAGAGGAGCTCATGTTGATCCTATTCGTAATTTGGTGGCGGGGACTTGGTACGTTTGCACTCAGGGCTAGCTAGGTCCCCACCACAAAACTTTTGTCATTTTCAAGGCAGAGTGCAAATGTGCAGGGCATAAGGCATTGTAAGCATGCTCGCATGCCAGGCAGCATTTACTTTTAATTGTGAACACTGCTTACCAGGCACACATGGAAATCAGTGTTCACAGTCACAATGGATCCCTATGGGATCCACCTGCTTTATGCTAGTGCATAAAGCTGGCAGACTCCAAAGGGATTCCCCAGCATTCGCGCATTTGAAACTCCATGCCTGTCCAAATGCTTCATCAGTTGTTTGGTCGAGACGAAAGAAGGCAGCGGAAACACAAGTTGTGTTCCGTCCCACCTCTCCACCATACAAATGGTTGAAAATGGGGCGTGACGTAAATGCAGGTGTTAAAGACTTACTGAAGGCTTGCACGCCTTTAATTAAAATTACGCCCCTGTTAGGTAAGAATTAGTGCAGTCCAACTGGTGTGGGACTATACAAGTCCTATCTCTTAGTAGTAGGTAACCCACCTTGTAATATAGGCCTGTACTACACAAGTTGGTAGTGTGACTGAGCAGCCAGGCTTATCTTAAGAGGGGTAGTGTGAGGTGTAGAGCTGTACAATGAAATCACTAAATACAGGTATCCAAGTGAACACTTATACACTTAAAGTTATAATATAAATATGTATTTATATATACACAAAGATATTTAAAGCATTCTTTAAAAAGCAATACCTATCAGTAACATGAATCCCAAGTTAGGATTCAATTCAAAAAGTGACCAATAAAACAGGTGAGTAATTTTTCATATGTCATACATTTTCCTGCACCAAGGGTGACGTCATTTGAGGTCAGTAATAACACTTATTTTGTATCACCTTTGCAGTATTGAGTTATAAAGGAGGGAAAGGTTAGAGTTAGATTCTCCCAAAGGGATGCAGGCAGTCTTTTATCCCAGCAATAACAGTGTTCAACAATTAAAACCTGTAAGGGAGCAAGCACTGTCAAAGCCAGTAGGTTCAGAAGGGAGCTTTTAGGGAGCTGGCAAATTCAATGGGCAAAGTCAAAGTTCTGATGCTCTCTTCTTAGAAAATGTTCTCAAATAGTCAGTAGTTCAAATAGAAAATCACAGCAACTCAAGAGGAGTCATCTTGAAGAAGAACAAGCTGAAAGGCGATTGCAAGTGAGTTGAGGTCAACTCAGAGTAGGGTATAACAGCACTCCCCAAGGTAGGAAGCACCCCAAATGGCAAAAACATAATGTACCCCAAGTCCCACAGTACCTGTGAACTGAAGAATTTGTTCCAGCTGGATGCCTTCTGGTTGCAGTACAGTAGACCCTTGTTCCTGGTCCTTGGTCGTGGTTACGAAAGAGAGGATGTCTGGTGGACTCCTGCAGCATCACACGAGAGAGGGACTCAGCAGCAATGGATTCTTCTTCATTCAGTGGCTCTTTTTGGTTTTGGCACCTTTTTCTCAGCGCCAAAGAAGAATTAACAGCTCCTTGATCCCTCGGTCCTGAACTCTGGTGAGGGGAGTCTTGGTGTGGATTTCCTGCTTTTGTAGGGTCCTCTGGATACCCACGAAATGTATTCCAGATCCACACTTCAGAATTCAATGCACTCACAGATGGTTGAGGTACTCCGGGTATTAGGATTCTGCAGCCTTGGAAAGTCACATCAAGTCAAGGGTTGTGCCAAAACAGAGTTTGTCTTGAGGCTAGTTGGTCCCACCAACCTAAGGAAGGAAGTCGTCCCGTATGGGTCTTCCCAGTCGATACGAAAACGGGGTCAGCACAGCTGCAGGGATTCACCAGGAACTTCGCAGTGCAGGAGGATGCTGATGCCATCTCTTCACGTCTGCTTCATTGGATGTTGTCCTCCAGTATTCGACTCTGCCTCGAGTCCCAAAAACCTCGCAATTAATGCAAGTTCCCATTCATTCACAGCCCTAGGCTGTCAATCACCCAGCAGAGTGGCTGTCACCCAGGACAGCCAGCTGGCCAATAGAAACTGGTTTAACTCAGGCACACCTAGAGACAAAGGACAGGGAAGTTTCTGGACCCTCCCTCACTTCCTGCCTTTCCAAACACACTGGATCATGGGCGGGCTACAGGGCTGAAGCCCGCCAAAGGCAAAACACACAAAGGACTCAAACCCGATTCAAACAACAGAGTAAAAGCCCTAACTGACACGAAATGGCGAAAAAAGAAGACATGGGCCATTTTGGGAAAATGATCACAGTTGGGTGCTGTACTACAGCGGAGGATTCAGCCTGCAGATACATAGCATAAGGCAGTAAAAAGAAAACAACTGCCACCAGTCATTCAAGTGAGTTATTGTAACAGAATGTTACATGAGGAAGGGGTTAAAGGAGTTACTATGTAACCCCCCCGCCCCCAGCACTCCACATGGGGCTGTGTGTGCTGGACCCACAAAGGAAAAGGTAAGCAAGACAGGAGTAATCTTACTATACTTGGGAACAGTAGTTCGCGCAAGAAAATGTAGCTAAACATTGGACTTCTCAGTGGCACTGCACAAAAGGTGCAGTGTCACAATGCAAAAAGCAGATACCTATGGAGTTTACCAGACTCCATAAAACAGTAAGAAAGAGAGGAAATCCCAGTCAGACAAAACACATAAGAGAGTGATAAAAAAGTCCCACTCACTCAGGAGTTAAAATAGAAATGCTCTGAGTCCAGCAAACCAGCTGGGGGTCTCTAAGGTTAAAGGGAATTGCCACAGAAATGAAAATTCTCCCTAGCAGCCCCGATGCCACATGAGCCCTAGAGAGCTTATCAAATTGCGGCAGACTCTCTGTCCTCACCAAGAAGAGAGTCCACATTTAAGCTTGTGTCTCTGCAGCATCTAACAACTCAGCCAAACTCTTTAAAATCTGCAAGGAGCTGGCCAACCCTGCTCCAGTCTCTACCCTTCATGTTACCTCCCAGACTCGCTGCAATGCCCTTAACTCTCACTTTATCTCAGAAACCCAGGACATCCTGTCCACACTCTCCACTCTCCCCTCTCCGTCTGTGCTGGCTGACCCTCCTTCAGCCACCCCCCCCCCATCCTCCTTCCTTATCCTTTCATCTTTTCTCCCCTGATGAGGTTGCTAGACAAGTCTGATCTATGAAAGCCTCGTCGAAACAGGTTCATCCCTGCTCCTCTAAAACCATCCAGGACCACATTGACACCCTCGCTGCCATTCAAGATTGGTGTGCCGCCAATGATCTTTGTCTGAATGCTAGGAAGACGGAGATCATCCTCATCGGCACACCGCCACCATCCTTTCCCCTCGCTCTCTGGCCGGCCTCCCTTGGCCCTCCTCCTACCCCCACCTGCGAGGCTAAGAACCTCTGGGTCATCTTTGACTCCACACTTTCCTTCTCCGCCCACATCTCTGATGACTCTAAAAAGTCAAACTTCCTACTGCACCTTCTCAAAGGTACTCTGCCTTTCCTCTCCTTCCCCCAGAAGCTCATTGTCTCCCAAGCTCTGGTTCTCTTTAGGTTGGACTATTGTAACATCCTCTTTCTAGATCTACCTGACTACTCTCCGCCCTCTGCAATTAATCCAGAACAGCTCTGCGAGACTTGTCCTTGGCCTCAACCCTGGGATCGTATCTCTCCAGCTCTGAAATCTCTCCATTGGCTCCCAGTGGATGCAAGGATTACGTTCAAAACCCTGTGCATTGTCCACAAGGCTTTCTGGGCCCTGGGTCCAAAATACCCTCAGCTATCCCTCCGCAAATACCTCCCCTCACGAGCTCTTAGCTCCTCTACTTCTAACTCCCTCGGGGTCAGTCGTTTTTCAAAGAAACAAGCTGGGAGTAGATCTCTGTCTTTGGCTAGGGCCTCCCTCTGGAACAGTCTCCCTGCCCCTCTAAAACTTGATGAGAACCATCTCCGGTTAGGGAAGCACCTCAAGACCTTCCACTTTACTTCTGCCTTTGCTCCCCCTCTCCGCTGCTGATCTGTTCTCTCTTGGCACCGTGCATCTGGCCACCCTCTGTCCTCCCCTTGCACTGGGGTCTGTATCTGTACCCATACAGACCCCTCCTTTTTCTTCCTGTACTTATCACACCTAACCTGTCTGCTGCCTTAAACCCAGCACTTGCCACTTGCTTGCTGCACTACCACTGTTTGTTGCTTTTATTATTTATTTATTTATTATTTATCTGTTTCTCCTTTGCTCCGCACTTTCCAGTTCGCCCCCCTTCCATGCACTTTTACCCTCCCCCTCTCCCATGCACTTGCGCGTTCTCAATGTCACTGGGCCTAGTAAGATCGCTGTTTTGTTCTCCCATTTTCCCCTCCCTTGCCTTGTCACGCTCTGAAACACTTGGGTACAAGCGCAATAGAAATAAAATATCAATATCAATAATCAATTTCAACTTTTTCACCAGAGATGAGATACTGTTTTCCCCACAGAAGAGCTCATATAGGTTCTTATTCATCATTTGATGGCTGTGACCTGGTAAGTTTGCACTCAGGCACGCCAAGGTCCCTTCTGCCACATTTTTCATCATTTGCATGGTGGAGTGCAAATGTGTAGGGCAAAAGGTGGCATAAATACATGTATGTCGCCTTTTGCCCTGCACTTTTGCACTCCGCCATGCAAAGTGAGTAAGCTTTGTGGCATGTTTGCATGCCAGGCACCATTTACTTTAATTGTGAATGCTGCCAGCGTTCACAGTTGCAATTAAACGGTGCGCGACATGCCTGCATGTCGGCAGTGTTTAATTGTAATTGTATATGCTGCCTCTGCGCATGGCAGCAGCATATACAATGAATCCTTATCGGGTCCACATGATTTATACTGCTGCAAAAGTCAAGAGGACTCCATTGGGATCTTCAACATTTGTGCCGGGCATGAAAATCCATGCAGCGGAAATGCCAGAACATTTGTATGGTAGAGAGGAAGGAAGGCAGCAGGAATGCAAGTTGCGTTTTGCCCCTCCTCTCCACCATACAAAAGACTGTAAATGGGAAGTGATGTTAATAGAAGGCATTCAAGTCTTACTCAAGGCTTTAACGCCTTCCATTAACATTACGCCACTATGGAACATGAGCTCCATATACTTATGGCCCTAAACCTATTGAGCTGAAGCCTGGACTTGCTGAATGAAGATCTCATATGGGTTTCTTAAGTGGCATAGGAATCGCTTGGCTTGTGATTACTTGGGGGAGTGGAACGCAGCAGATGGACTACACAGTTTTCCAGAGACATTATTTGTCATTAGATGCTGGACACAACCAACTCCCTTTATAGGTGATGTTTATGCTTTGAGATGCCCATCAACTGTTAGGCTATAATATTGTAAACCGGGTAGGGGAGGAATTAAAAATGTATTTTGAGGAAAGTATTTTTGATATTTTCTGTACTTGAACTAGTGCTAACAAAGATCATAAAATAAATTATCAAATTTGGTTAAAATAACTCTTGTTTCATCCAGCTACTTCTGATGCTAATAGGTTTTGCGATATCAAAGGCCCCATCCGCTCATTTCTGATGGTCCTTTTATTGATACAAACTCCCAGGAAGGAGCTCATCAGCTGGATCATGGAGTTGATGAGTTGTGTATTGCTCTGAGGTTTTTGTTCTACGCTACCTTGAAAAGTATCCCCCCAATGATACACTGTTTACTCGCACACATATACTGTACCAAACTAGAATGGGAATGCATGAACACACTTTCTTACAATCAAATGAACAACGCAAATGAATTTGAACAATGTGCTTTCTTGATACCTCGCACGCTTCCCTTTTCGATTATTTTTGTGACAAAGGCATAGTTCCAGGGAACACTTTTAATTATTTCAAACTCTCATTGCGACACATTTAAGTATGCTTGCTGTCGATGCAAACCCATCACTCCATTATTGCTAATGGTTTCTATTACACACTGGACAAACAGAAGGAGAAGTCGTGAAGGATATCTACTTCCCAGGTTGTATTACCTCATCCATGTGTGAGTTATACTTTTGCGTCTCATGTCCCATATTATGTTGTAAATGATTCTGATGTGTGTCTTCCTTACTACTGTCTATAAGACAAATACTGAGAACTTTCCCTTGCTCCACCAGCTGGTGAAAAGCTAATACACTCACAATGTATGTTTTTCATGAAATGTTCACCCCAGTCACGCAGTCTACCCAGCTTGATATGCCTAATCTAAATTTGTTTATCTTGTTGTCTTTTGTGATACTAAAGCAAAAGACACTGTAACTATTAGGTTTTTGTAGTTTATAAAAGTGCTGCTAAAAATGCATGTTAAAAAAGAAGGAGATGGCTTCATAAAGGTTCTTTGCCCACATAGATGTCTCATACACCAATGAATGGGCTCTGATGCATCAGTTCTCTGATCGCAGACCCATTAAGTTTTGCAGACTGGAGTCTTTTTTTTACCACCTAATGTGTTTTCCTCTAGTTGGGGAACATTCTGTATATATTTAAGTCTACGCCACAGACAACACAGTAGCATAAGTAAGTGGTTGCATGTTGCTTTTCATCAATAAGTATTATACAGTAAAACAGGCCTGTCAATCTTGACACATGATGCCTCATTTATGTGGGGCAGTAAATGGCACGAATGGTAAAGAAACATGTTATGACAAGCTCTCCACTTGCTTTTAACATCTGTACCATTTTGGATAGCTTTCCTGAGAGCCAGCTTGGGCATAGATCTTAATCATTTTCTGTGTGTTCTTCCCCACTCCAGGCAAGAAAACAGACAGTATCTATTCCCATCCCAAATTCTGATGGCAGCGGAGTGGCTTGAAACCCCAAAGATCAATCTCTTTTTAAATCTTGTTCATTGATGTAGGGGGTACAAATCATGAGAACCCAGGATCTGCCCACAGTCTCATGTCTTCTGTCTATCCCAACCAGTAAACAATTACAATCTCACAGAGAGGGCCTTGATGTGGAGATGGTCATGGAGATGGTATTTCTGCAGGATTAACACCAAACGTAAAATAAAACCCCTAGTTGACAAAGGAATCAATGGATCATCATATATGTGCAGGTAGAAGCCGGAACCCCTATGACTACATTTGCATGTTAGGTAATCGGAAATGTAGGGGAACCATTGTGACGAATAAATAGCTGGGTACCCCTTCCACATTGACCTGTTAAGGTGCTTCAGTTGAAGAATGTACAACAGGGGACTCTTGTTTCTGTAACCTGCCTCAATTACAGTACAATCAATTAATATCACACTTTAAAATATCCTGCCTCTAGTCTCCATAGAAAGATCTAAAACAATTCTTAGAAAACTCACAAACGGACTTGTACTTGAAAATTGTCATCTGCATCGAATGAAACTGTGGTAGTGGTATTGCACAAAAGTGAAGCGTGCATCAACTCTATCCTTACATGGCATTAACAGGACCTGGAAGGGTGGAATCACACTCTAGAAAAATACTAAAGGCCTAGCCTTTAGGAAAAAATACATTCAAAGTACAATCCTTGCTATGACGAGGTAAATAATTGACCGGTTGTTAGAATTCAGAGTCGGGAATGAAATGTGAATTGAGGCAAAGCACATGCCATGTTAGCCGTACACTTGTGTTAATGAGGTCCACTGTGACCAAGTCTAAGTATCTATTTAAACTCGGGACAACTTAGAAAGACAACAGAGTGAAACAGTTTACACAATACATCTACTGCCCGCCCTGCAAAAGAACTATATTACGAGAAGGCACATCACTCACTATTTCCAACTCGTATATGAACACTCCTGTTATTTCTAAATGACACTGCTCTTAATGTGATAACTGCAGAGCAGCATTTGTACCATCTCCTTCATGCTGACATGTAAGAAAATTAAGGTAATTTTGTTTTCAGAAAAGTGCAAGGCAACTTTAAAAATGGTCATTGTTACCTTGTCAGATAGACCCTTTTATTACATTTGTACTGCAGTAACCGGTGCAATACCTATACAACTTAGGTTTGAATCACAGCAGCTCAACCTGTCCTTCAACTCAACCTGTCCTCTCTTTTGGGGTGACCTGCCTGGGTGTTAGGGATGGGGTGAACACGGGCCAGGGTGATACCCCCCACTATGTCATGCAGGATCCTGTGGTGGAATTAGCAGATCCTCGGTACACCCCATCGTCACCCAAGAGAGTGGCAGGGGCTTGCCACATTTCACAAACAAACAACATTGCTTTGTTAAAAACCCAGAGAAAGGTTACCAAACTCTGGAGCAACAAAGAAACCTTAGAGAGCCACTACAGAAGAGCAACAGGACCAACAGGGAAGAGTCAGGTGATCAAACACTCACGAGCCCGGTAGACAGAGAAAGCCCTTCACGAATGCTTAGACTCACAAACATAGAAACAATGCAAAGCACACTGCCCAGCTTCCACAATCAAGATCGCACCGGCCCCAGACATTGGCATGCTACAAGAAACAGAATAAGGAGGGGAGTACTGCCAGCAAGTTCAAATCAACCAATCTCAAGTATCAAACTATTATCCAGCATCCAGCAAACCTGAAAAAGAGTGACTACCTGGTGAGAGGAGAGGCCCCTACAAAGGAAGCACTGTTTGGGAAACAGGTGTGGGCATACAGAGGTAGCAGAGGTGCGGAGAAAGAAAGTGTAGGAGGAGAGAGGAAAAGAGGAAAGAGGAGCTAGTTTGAAGGAGGATGGAGAAGAGTAAAGTAGGTGACTAGGGGTGAAGGAGAGAAGATGACTTGGAGAAGAGCAGAGAGGGTGATTTGGGAAGAGACTGCCCAGTCTGCAAAAACACTTGGCTTTACCATAGACACCACTCTTCCCCACTGGCAATAGAAATGCCCAAATTAGTTGGTACTAACTAACATTTCTCAGGAAGATAAAAACTCTTGCTTCGTTGAGAGGAATTCAGAACCACATCCCAGGAATTGGTAATCTTCCACCTCGATGGGGAAATGTTCTCCTCACCAACATTCTGGCGACATACCTGGCTCTACTTAGGGCCAAATAACAAGCAGCAACATGACTCTTAACGTAATCAAGAAATTCAACCAGGTGTCTCCCATGCTAAAAGAGCTGCACTGCCTTCCCATCCCAGTCAGATAACTCTTCAAGGCTGCCTGCAATTCCTATAGGGCAACCACTGCTCGCACAACTGCCTACCTAGCTGCATAGGCATGTAGCTCAGGTGGGAGGAACTCCTCCAGGAGGGCGGCCATTGCTAGACTTGAGATGAAACTGGCGCACAAGGAAATCAATATGAAACAGGTTTTCTCTTGCAATGTCCCTGCTTACTGGAACACCATCCTGGTGGCAATCCTAAGCATGCCAGCGTTAATATGCAAATCCAACGCTCACAAGGGGGGCACATATATAAGCTAAAGAATTAACGCAGGTAGGCCAAAGTTACGTGAGGGGTGACATCACGACACACACATATCACACCTTATATCACACCTATAGTATACGTAGTGCGCCACACATAAGGAAGTAAGGTGCTGCGCAGGGAAGGACATGCGCGAAAATGCTGAACTTTTATGCAATTTTTATTAGTTGGTAACTCGGGATAGGTAAGTATGGCTGTTGCAATGTATAGAAGTGTAATGAGTTTAAGGGTTAGTTAAAGTAATGACTAATAGTTTGGCCATATTTTAGTAGGCCTAGGGCAGAATAAACAGAAGCCATTTTTAGTTGTTTTGAAAGGCTGCAGCCTACTGCGAAATTGAAGTTCTGCTGACGCTGGCAGATCTTCAAAATTAGCTCACAAGGGTGAGACAACAGGAAGCCAACATTTGCTAATTAATTGCTGCAGGAGGAAGCGTTTCTCATGTGAAGAGAACTGCAGCCGAATGTCAGGTACAGTTCCACACAATAAGTTGAAGGACATTTGGCTGGTTACCAAGGGCCCGCGGCAGCAAGTGCAATAGTAAAAGAGAATTAAATATGAGAATTTAAGTTTCACCAATGGTGTATTGCAGTTTTTCCTACCGAGAGCTGGTGCGATGCAAGATATGAGACGGATGAGACGGGGAGCGGACAGGTGCAGGGGGCTGAGGGAAGTGGGGAGCCAATCAGGGGATTGGGATTAGGTGTTTCAGAGGCTGTAACAATGCCAATGACCTTGCTGCTGTTTCCTCATAATTCCATTCGATACATTCGGTGGGATGTTGTGGCTCACAATGTCTCCAACAAAGGGGTCCCATCCGCGTTGAGGGATTTATCAACCTGCACCTTAGCGGATGCTAAACAATCGGTTTCTGCAGGTCAGCAGATGATTATGTAATTGAGGGGAAGCTCAAAAATATATTAAAGGGCGCCTGGCAGGGTCCTGATATGCCCAGGAGGGTACGTATATGAATATCAAAAAGAATCAGGATGTGTGATCACCATACAGTTAAACAGTTTTTGATGCATCTCAAAACAAATTTTTAGATATTTACATTACTTTCGATAAGCATGAAAGTGACACGGACAGGTTTAGTAAAAACGGGTGGTACAACTGTGTACCAACCTCTGGAGTGTTGAGGTAAAGTTCCCTACCAAAATGCACAAGTGGGTACAACAATTAGGTGAAACATCACTAAAGAAAGTGCTACCCATGGCTGCTAGTCAGTCCAGGTATATCTAACAGACAGTGTACACAACACTATATAAAAACATACAAAAGGGGTTAAACAGTTGTGTCACAGATCATCAACACTGTAGTGTTTCGGCCGCAGGGGGCTTGATTTGAGCATGTTATTATTTATATGTTATATATTGTTTAAAAGACCAACAGCAGGTGTTGTGGCTTTCAGAGGAAGAGGCAGTGAAAGAGGAGGAAGTGGGAATGAAAGATGAGGTGGTGGTGGAAGAGCAGGATGAGGTGGTGAGAAACCATGACAAAGTGGTGAGACACTTTATGGAAGAGGTAGTGAAAGAGCAAAAGGTGGTGAGTAACCAGCAGGAGGTGATGAAGCAGCGGGAGCAGCAGGTTATGAAAGAACAAGAGAAGGTGGTGAGACATTTTAAGGATGAAGTGGTGAAACCGAGGAGGTGGTGAGAAACAGGTAATTAATGTTTTAAGATGTTTAGAGGAGGAGGTGATGAATGAGGTGGTGAGACAACTGGAGGACGGAGGAGAGTGTAGTAAGATATAAGGAGTCAAAAGCAGAGAGATATCAGTAGGAGCAAGAGGTGAGATAGGCATTGGTAGTGGAGCCACCAGAAGAAAAAGAGGGGAAAGAGAGCAGCCTGGAGTCAGTGAGTGAAGTTAGTCCAGAATTATCTGGTAGACAAATGTGGACCGAAAGAGGTATTAGAAGTTTAAAGCCAGATAAAACATAGATCCCAAATTAATTGATTACATGGGGGTCCAGGGCGAGGATTACAACAGAGGTGTGAGGAGGATACCAAGATGGGGAAATTCGTTTTCAGAAGTCCCCTAGATTAGAACTAGAATGTCCTCTTTCCAAGATCCAAGCCAACCAGCCAAAGATCAGTTGGAGACCTTGGGGTTCACCCTTACAACCTCTGGTCTTATTCCCGTAGTCACAGAGATTTGGACATTGGCAGTAGCTGACCCCCAGAAGAGCATCAAACTATAAAACCGAGCAAAAGAGAACATATCAAACACTGGACATTGCGGCAAGAAGTGATGTGCACACTTAAATAGCCCACGAGGTGAGAGACTGAAACACCCAATGATTGCCAGCAGAAGACCCAGCCTTTGACAGTGCTGAAAGTTGGGCACTACACTTTGGTTCTTTTTGATTTGATTTCCTTTGAATTTCAGGAAAATCCTCATCTGTTATTTTTAGACACCCTAATCTCAGGGGAAGCAATACTAGGACGGACTAAATCAAGGGCAGGGAAGCTCTTTTGACTATCTTTCATGTTCCTGTTCCTTAGTCCCGTTTGTTATTTTGTACTTATTTAGTGTAACAAACCTCAAATAAATGGTAATTAAACCATACAAAGTTCCATGTCTTCTTTGTGACACCTCCTTTAATGGTATCTAAACGCCTACCATTGAGCTATGGAAAATTAAAACCTATGGCTTATAGCAATTTAAACCTGTAAGAACGTGGCAGAAAAAGCTGGATACATAACACATTATTCATAAAAGAGTCCCCTTCTCTGTTCATTGGTAAAAAAAAGTCTCCCAAACACAAATGCCACTTTATCATACATCAACCAAGGTTTCAGATCCTTTTTTCTAGAAAGGGTCGCTTAATGGCAAATATTTTACATGTGGGCAAAATACTATCTCAGCTGAACATTAATTAGAGGTCATATTCTAGCACAATTACAGTGGGGATTCCTCAATTCGACATTTCAACATTGTACATTCATTAAATCAGTTACTAAAACTGTACTCATTGTTTACCTTCTTTGGTTTAATATCTAATCTTCCAAATATATCCAATGAACCACGTCTTTGATCCTCACTCTCCAATTCAAATTCAGGCGACAGCGGCTGGGCATCACAGGCTATGTCTAAAGCACTTTTTCCATAAATAGAGATTCTCCTTAAGCGAGCTAGAGTCTGTCCACTTTGAAGCAAGCTTACATTCTCTAGAATTTCAATTGGCTTCGTTTTTATTGAAAGGACTGCTAAATGCATTGCTACTATTCCAGAGTCGATTTCCATTGGTATATGTTTCCAGTGAGGGACTATTATGGGTAGATTATCTGCTTCGCACTCAAGTAGCTTGTCTGTAATTGAATGAACAATGTCTTCTGCATTGGAATTTAAACTGGACTGTGCTGCAACATCATTGAGTACCTTTTCAACTATTTTAGATACTTCTATATCTGTGTATGACTCACATGACACCCCTGAAGCTAAAAAAGGCTGAAGTTGGTATTTGGAGATTTCCTTCATTACAAGGCTTGCAATTCTCTCTGAAACTACTGTGCATCCACTTGTGATGGCCTTGAAAAGTTTTAATGGTGAGCCGGACTCATGCAAGGCATTTATGTAAACCGAATCAACTACTATTGCAACAAAATCTTCATCTTCTGTGTGTAAACATTGTCCTTCATGTGGAGGTTTTATTACATTAATTTCACTTTTCAGCAATTCCTTTAAAACTGAATTGATCAACCTGGAGGCTATTTTGCTCAATTCGACTTCTCCCGAGTTAGTTTTGGCTCTTGCTGTTTGACCGAAATTGGAAGAAATGAACATTTTTGTCAAGAACTGGCTCACAATTTCTTCCAAAAATGGTGCATACAGCCCATGACTACTGTTGTCTAAAAGTGGACTGTGGGGTGGCATTCCTCTGATATCATTAAGAACTCTTTGTACAATATAAGTTGATTCGATGCCAATATATTTATCTGATAATTTGCCATAAGCACAGCATGGCTGGAATTGACAGTTGCAGATTTCTGCGATCATTAAACTAGCTACTATGTGAGCTAGAACATCCCCTTCTCTTGTTAAGTTCTGAAAAATAGACAAGTGTGAATCGGAAAGCTGGTACACATCACTATACACTGCGGTCACAACTTTTTCAATAACCTCATCATCTTTTGGATGCACATAGCGTGTTTCATTCATATCTTGACTGATCTGTATTTGTTTTTCTGATATTGTAATATACAATGCTTTCAATAACTTTTCAGTTATTTTTTTCACTTGGGAAACTGATGACACATCTTTTGAGCACATATTTAAATTGGGACAGTGAAAAAATAATTTTGATAGAAACTTAGCCACAATTTCTTCTAGGATTATGGAAGATAAAACAGTCACACATGGTTGCAAAGTATCACTTTCATCATAGGGGTGTGTGATATCATCAAACACCGTTTCAACAACACTGGCAGCCCTAACACTTGTTGTTGAACGTGCTTTACACTTAAAAGTTACTGAAGATTTGCCTAGATTGCTAGTTTCCATTACACTACTTACCACTTTTGGAACAATATTTTTGGCATCAAGTGTTGAGTATGCGAGGACAGACACATCATCAGTAACAGGACACTGCAAATGGTAGTCAGAAATTGCCATCAGGATAAGATGGACAATCTTTCCAGCAAACACACTGCAACTCTGAGTTAAGCATTTATACACTGCAGAATCATTCTCATATTCTTGGTAAATGTTGTTGAAAACTAATTTTGTAATTGAATCCACAGCATGTTTATGTATCTCTGGGAACTTGTACTTCTCTTCAGAAATGTTGGCTACTTTCACTTGAGCATTCTCAATTTCCCTTAATAGGCAGCGTACAAATGTTGAAGCCAAGTTATTGAGCTGAGCCTCTGATCTTGGGCATTTTTCTTTTCTAATATGATCTGAAACAGCAAAGAAGATTAGGGAAGAGATCCCTGAAATTATTTCTTCCAAAAATGAAGACGAATAGACAAACATATGATAGGATGCATGACCATGTCCTTCAGAAGAATCCATTTCACCTAAAATCTGTTCAGCAACACTTGAGTCGGAGGTCCAAGAATATGAGCAAGATGATGACTCATCAGATTGAAATGCCATGAAATTAGGATTTGAAATTTCCCTAAACAATAACCGTGGTGTTTTCTTTAATATATATTTGTTTCCAGTTAGTTCATTATCCGGGACTTTAATTGCTGGTCCGTATGTGCGTATAACATTAGAATGGACAGAGTCATCTCTATTAGGTTGATTATTTAGTACAGGTACACGCTGAATAAATGTTGCATCTTTGGTGTACCAAATTTCATGACCTGAAATTTTCATCATCACGTCTTGAACAAATTTTGATGTCATTTCATTCAATTCGGCATCTGATAAACTCCTCTGAGTATCTTTGCACTTTTTAATATTGGCAGAAGAAAGCATTTTAGCCATCAGGGTGATAATAATGTCTTCTAAAACTTTGGAAGACAACACAGTGGTTGTTGGTGATAGAGGTCTGTCTTGAGGTCTTGTTGTAAAAAGACAACGTACCTTATGAGCAATATTTTCTGCATCTAATGTTTTATACAGATGGGGAGGCTGCTCAATGAAATGAGAATAATCTAACTGGTAATCATTTATTTCCACTAATAATAAACTAACTAGCCTTTTAGTAAGAGTACTACTGACACATTTAATATCCTTTTGAACTGACAGATAACACCCATATAGTTTTAAAAAATAATGATAAATGGAATCAACTACTCTGTCCACATCATGTCTAGTTGAATGATCACAAGTGTCTTCTTTCAATTCTATAACTTTAATTTGAGCTCTGTTTATTTCTCTAACAAGAGGATACACTAGTTGTGTTGCCTTTTCACTAATATTACTTTTCAACACCTTTTGATTTTTAGCATACATTGTGGTTGATGTAGAAACAATTTTGTGGAGAAGTCCAGAAAGAACATCTTCCAAAAAGGAAGCAGAGTAAACAGCCTTGAATGGAAATCCTTCACCTGGTTCAGGGGATGACCGATGGGGATGTGCAGCAATGTCTTCAAGTACTTCTTCAACAATGTTCTCAGCAGATTCCTGTCCAGACAAAATTGGCTGAAGGTGGTGAGTCATTTCTACAATTATTGTATTAGCTATTTTATCAAGAATAGTTCCAGGACAGCTCACTAGGGCTGACTGAATTGCTTCCTGTGTTTTATAGCTTTGTAAGATATTACGATAAACAGACTCTGCAACTTGGGGAATATCTACATTTGCTTGTGAACACTGCTTCCCATTTGAATTGTTTGTATTCCACGATGCATCATATGAAATAACATGATTTCCTGTGCATCTAAAGCCTGTTAAAGTCTTATTAATTTCAACAGCTGAAACAATACTGTTGTCTTCTGGATGTGCTTCAATAATGGTGTTTGAAGAGGAAATGTTAGCTATTTGATTGTTAATATTATCTGCAATATATATATTGTTGGAAGACAGAGTTTTTGAAAGTGCTGAAGAAAACCACTGATTCTTGGTTACAGGAACATTGTTCATAACTTTCAGAGGATCGACAACTTCTGCACCTGTACAAAAAACTGTTTGTAGTTCTTCGGTAACACCTTCTACTTCCAGTGTATTATTTGACATTTCCTTCAGTTTGAAGGAGCTCTTGATATCAGCACTCCTGGTACAGTCACTTGTTAAGTGTGTGTATCTTACTATCTGAGATTCGCTTTCTTGAAAAACATTGTTGTGCACTGAACAAACAACCTTTTCAATGTTGGGGTTCTCATCCAGTGGAGCACACTTAATAGCTTTGCCTCCTTTCTTCAACTTTTCTGTGAGGTTAGGTGACTTACTGGCCGAATACAAGGAGTAACTGTGATCTGCAAGTATTTTCTTAAATACATTTTCAACTATTTCCTCAGATAATAGTGTCAATTCAGACTTGGCAAAATTAAAAACAGTGTTATTTGCTTCAATAATATCTATGTCTCTATTGTTCATTACACTGTGATCATCTGCAGTGGTGCCCTGCCCACACAGATGTTTGGGAATGGAACATGATTGTAAAAGTTGATGTTTTGTTTCATATTCTGAGGGACCTTCCAGAGGTTTTGGATGTGATACTGAATCAGCAGATGTATTCATAGGGACATTACAAGACAGCTCAAGTGAACCCAGTTGGGTGCTGATAGGTGCTCCAGGCATTTCCGGATCCAGACCTGCTGATTCTGGAGGTGTCCATGGGTAATTCAAAGAAGGAGTATCTTTTCTAGTGAGATTAGGTGCAGACTGAGATTTTATTTGTTTTCGTATGGGTGCTTTTTCCTTGTAAACTTTACATGTTTTAAACGTTGATAAAGTTTGAAGTGAACTTATCTTGTTATGGACCTTTTTCCTCTTGCCAAATGGAGAATTCTTCTGATAAGGATATGCTAAAAGTGATCTATTTTTAGAAGACAGTCCTGTGGCAAATATAGGTGGCTGCATTTTCCGCCTTGAGGATGAAGTACTATATTTATTCTCGGATACAGTGCATGTTTCCCCATCAGATGCCTATTGAAACAATGAAGAAAATGAAATTTAATAATTTGAAGATACTTAAGTGTTTTGATATATTAAGTCAACAGTGTGCAAGGATAGCAGCATGAATCTAAAGGACCACAGAATTATTAAGTGAAAGTAACATGATTAAAGACTCGTAAGTAAAAAAAGACAGATGAACTGCAACTGAGGGGCCCCACAGTAGCAATGGACATGGCATGTGTACCACACCAGACCTGTGAACCCACACCCATGGCTGATATGATTGTTTGTTGTGGACAAGATTTGCCATGCCTGCTCCCCCACTCTTACGTAGTACACTCTACATGCAAAGGACGAAATGTGAATGGGCGTAGTGGGCTGACACATGTGACATGCCATGCACGGCTGACTATCTTGAAACTGCTGTAATGATAAAACCATCCACAGTACCCAATGACATGCTCTGATGTCTATCCCCCTTGCAGTTAACTCTAGAAATCCACAGCTTCCGTAGTTGATGACTCCTCTGAGGAATCCCCAGACGCCACAGAAAGTGGCATATAACTGGGCCCACATCCGGACCAGGATGGCAATTGAGCATACCTTTGGCCCGTGGAAGGTACGCTTCCGATGTCTACATCGGTCGAGTGGGTGCACTAATGTACAGGCGAGACAAGGTGGGAAAGATAGTACTCACATGTGCCATGTTGAATAACATATGCATGCGGCGCAACATACTCCTGGCCCCGGATGTGGACATTCCCCCTCCTGAAGAGGATAATGTGATGCCTGTGGGTGACACATGTGTACACAATACGCAAGCAGAGGCCAGGCTTGGGTAACTTGCTTGCCAGGAACTCATAGAGCACTTCTTCTGATGTTGACAACCAGTATCACTATCCATGCACCCTTTACTAGTCATTGCACAAAGTAAAGAAATGCACACAATGATGAATGTCCACACATTGCTGCAAGTGAAAAGTATTTATCAAAATAAGTGCAACTTACACTGTACATGAAATGAACACCTGACCGTCCCCAAACACCCTTCCCAGCACACCCTCCACAAACACCCACCCCAGCAGTCACACAACACAACACAACTACACCCTACATGTGTCCATGGTTCATTTACATGGACACTTTGACTTTGGGTCCTGTTCCTGAATCCTGGTGATGAGGTGGCGCAGTGAACGGCGCCCTGTTGTGCTCTCACGTGAGCTCTCAGTGGGTGTTGCCTAGATGGAGGGCTCCGATCCCTGTGCACGCATATATTCCAGGGTCAACTGCATGTGCTAGTTTCGTGCATCTGACGATGCAGTTGCAGCAACCGTATATTCACAGACCCTTTGGCCTAGTGTCACCATAGCGACAGTGGCATGGCCGAAGGATGTGCCAAGCACATCCCTGTATGCAGTTACACATTGCCTGCATTTCGCTAAGTTGTTGGCCTGCAATGGCGTGTATGTTTGCCTGCTGACGCTCAATGTGCTCCAGCCGTGACAGTATTGCCCGCAGGTTTGCCTCTGACAGTGGAGGTGGACTATGCAGACTTGGGGGCAGGGCTGCGCTGAAGCCAGGTGTTGTACCCCCCTAGTAATCCTCGTCCTACTCCCTGTCATCCTCCTCTTATCCTTCGACGTAGGGCACATTGGCCATGCCCAAATGTGCCATGGGATGATGTGCATGTGAATGCTGTAATGGTGTGCTGGTACAGATGGGGGCACTGTCCAAGGCATGTGTGTGGGGTCACCACCAGTGCTAGTCTGGGACTCCACACTGGCGGCCATTGGTGGAGGAGGCTAGGATGCTACGGGCATTGCTGGGGGAGACTGTGCTGCTGCAGGCATTGGTGGGGGGGCTGGGCTGCTGCAGGCATTAGCAGGGGAGGCTGGGCTGCTGCAGGCATTAGCGGGGGAGATTGAGCTGCTGCAAGTGTTTGTGGGGGATGCTGGGCTGCTGCAGGTGTTGGTGGGGGCGGCTGGGCTGCTGCAGGTGCTATGGCCAGTGGCTGGGCTAGGCCTGCAACACTGCCCTGCTGCTTGATCCAGCTTACGGATGGTTTGCCTTGTGCAGGGTTGGGGGCTGATGCATTTGCGGTCTTCGAGTCTCCTGCCTCATCACTGTCCGTGGAGAGGGTACCTGTTGAGGAAGTGAGATAGGTTAGCATTTTGGCACACGTCGCCAGTCGTGCATTGCACCCATCCCATGTGTCCCCCCACAATGTTATTGGTTTTATGTGTCTCACACAGGTGGTATTGCTCAGATGGGTGACCATGCAGGGAAGGGGCGGGTCATGCTGAAGGTGTACAATATGCATGCTTGTGCATTGTCTTGTGGTACGACAGCCATTGACAGGTTTGCACTACCTGCCATGGCATGTTTCTGACAGTTTGGCATGCCCATTGCTCTGTTCTATGCTGGTGGATGCATGCAATTGCTGGGTGAGGGGAATTATGCACATAATTCTGCAGTTGAAATTACTACTGTCTCTGTGGGTCCCTGCCCCAGCATCAGTGCCTCTGATGCCCTCTATTCCCTCCATGTGAAGTCTGCTGCTGGCTCGCTCCTCCCATGGCATGAGTCGAAGTGGGTCCGCAGTGCACCAGTGGCTGCACACTCCCTCCTGTGCTTGTCGATGGTACTGCAGACTTTGGCTTTGAGGTCATCCCACCTCTAGCGGCAGTTCTTCTTTGTCCGGGGGACGGTTCCCACGGCTGTCACACTTGCCACCATCTCACCCCATACGGCAGTCTTGCGCTGTGTGCTTGTTTTCCGCTGCCTGCTTCCGATAAGTTTGTCTGAATGCTATAGTACAGTGTCCACTAAGGCGGTCAGCTCTGTGTCAGAGAACTTAGGTTTCCTTTGCCAAGATCCTTTGCCTGGAGTCCTTTGGTCCGATGTCATGCTTGTAGTTTGTTTTTGAGCCTGGATGGCTGAAGGAACAGGTACATTAAGTTGGATTCTGTTTTTATTAATGGCCGCTGCAGGCCTTCCAGTTTCTGCAGTGTTTCTGTTTCCGGCGCCAGTTACAGACTCAAAGTAGACCAGAGAATCCGGCATATGCCACGCTGGAAACGGTAATAACGGAATACCGATAATGCTCTGTACTTATGGAGCTTGCAGCTCTTCAGTAAGTTATGGGGGAAAGGAGGGCCCCTTGTGGGGTAACCCTCAACTCCCAAAGCATTGCACTCCCGACAAGGTGACTCCATTGTGGGCCGCACCGGGAAGGTGGCAGTAATGGCCGCCTCCCTGATTCCACAATGGTGCACTCCAATGACTTGTCCTGCCGCCTTCCTGCTGTACATGGTAAAACCGTGGGTCAGGAGGATGGTGCGGCTCGCAATCTCTTGCCACCTGCTGTACAGAGGTGTGGCCGAGCTGCTCTTCCAGCATGAGCCGCTACAGGATCTGTTACATTCTGGTGCACTAGCACTCACGAGGCATCCTACATGGCATAGCAACTCCGGCCTACCCTCGCTTCGCTGCACACCCCTGCCAAAAGTGCAGTTCCAGGGGATGGATCGGATTAGAAAGACACTGAGGCGTCGGCTTAAGCAGACATGTTCATTGCTGCTCAGCAGTGCCCCCGCCAACACCTCAAAATGCATACTTGAAAGCCAGATACCTTGGCAGTGCAGTGTCCACCAAAGATAACATTGAGGCTTATAATTTTGCTGAGAGCTTTTGTTCTGGTAAAGTGAAAGCAGGGGGACTTGCAAACATAAAAAACACCAACAGTCTATCAGCGCCAACACTGGATTAGGAATAAATGTCAGATGACAAATCCCCTGGCTGACAGGAGATTCCAACAGCATCATTAGTTGGAAGGATGGTCGAGCGCACAATATGGCTTCATGCTTCGTTTGAAAAGCTAATTAGAACATGAAGAATGAAGGTAACTGATCCATTATGTGAAAATAATCACAACAAGTAACACACATTATGTCAACCAAATCCATGTGCTCAAATGGTTTATGAGCCAAACAGTTTCCCAGGCTTGTGACTCGGGATACTAATAGTCGAGCGGTCGGTGGGTTGAGGGAAATCATTCTCCAAACCCGGCTTACCGTCTGCTGTCTGCGTATTCCGAAACTGGAGTTGGTTTGTGAAGAATGGAATGCTTTCTGTCCATTCTCGGCAAGGGAAGGTTGGCGGCCATGTTGGGGAAAGTGATTCGGCAGCATTGTGCAGGAATAGATTGAAAAAACGCATAGAGAGCATTCCAATGTATTTGTGTACAATGCTAATGTACACAAAATCAAAAAGTAGCAAGCGGCACTGCGCATATTAAAAGCCTGGATTTCAAATTGACATTAACAGTAACATTGTACAGGAATACAAAAGAAAATGTGTGAAGTGCATTCCATTGTATTCCTGTGCAATGCTAATGTGCACAGAATCAACAAGTAGCTAGCAGCACTGGCCATATTAAAAGTATGGATTTCACATTGACAATGACTGTTGTATTGTAGAGGAATACAATGGAAAATGTATAGAGTGGAATCCATTGTATTCCTGTAAAATAAATATCTGTGCAGCGCAAAACATATCACTTAATTGATAGGCATATTAAATGTCTGGATTTCAGTGCAATAACCTGGTATTCGACCTAATTCGTGTGCTCCCTGCAAGAAATCTACGGACAGCTATAAACAGCACAAACATCAAAGGGTATGTAAAAGGAGTAGAGAGCAAGGAGACACAACATTACCAAGATGTCCACCCATTAATAGCCCTCCCTGCAAAAAACAGAGAGACATCTTTATCCAGCTTCAATATCAGACCAAGAACATATTTAATGAAACTTTATGAATATAGAGAAGGTGGGTCGGATGGCATTGAACAAGATGTGAGAACACTGAGGAAAGCCAAAGATTGATGGAGAATAATAAATGTTTTGTAGAATAAAAACAGGAAACATTATAAATGAGAGAACAAACTTGATGAGTAGCTCTAGTGTGAATTAAATTGTACATTTGCAAGGAAGGTGAATGAACAATTAGCAAATTGAGGAATTAAATTTGATTCCGAAACAGTATTTGAGAAGGTGACAGATGAGGCAGTAGAGGAGCAGGGTACAAAGATGGGGGTGGAAGGGAAACTGTCTGCAGAGGTCACATTAGAACTAGTAGTCAAACGAGAATTGTGTACAGTGCCATGATGCAGGAAGGATGACAACTTCAATCTTTCATCGGCTTGTGGCTGCCAATCATTTTCTATGGAAGAAGCATTGCAATGACCCGTAACAACCATGATTTGACTTGATTCAAGTCTAGCATTTGATAGTAGCTGTATAGCGGTGGCGCAAATAGAGTGATTGGTGTGCATGCCATAGAGGTGCGCTCGGTGAGTGATTTTTGGCATTAGTTCCTGAGGGTATTTTTGCCCAAAGGCTTTTTGGAATACTAGACTTGTTCAGTGGCTAGCTCTTCTTTTTTAAGACGACATGGGGCTACAAAGAAACAAGGAGCCTCAGGAGGAAGTCTGGCTATGTATTGAAGAAGGGAAATAACGGGACCATCAGGAGCATGAGGTATGGCGTATATATGGAATCGGAGATCACTCCAGTGCCTTTCAAAAAGAGGATGAGGGTTTTTGGTTAATTCATTACAAGTTAAGCTGGCATACTTTTTGTCATTTTCATCAGTAATTACAGTGAATGCATTGGGAGGTAATAGCCCGAGTCGCTCATTGCCACAACGGGAAAAATGTATCTGGATATCAAGCCAGACCTTGAATTGTAGAGTATATTGAGAGTTAAGGTTGAAAACACCAGATGTGCGTATTATTAAAAGGTCAATGTGAGAGATTGCAGTTTACCAGATAGCTGTAAATGTTTAATAATGCTCACAAACACATTATTAGCACTTAAAAAGTCCTGGTCGTGCATTATTTTAATATTGCGGCTGAATGGGGGATTGTTCAGATGGCGATTTATGCCAGACCGTAAAGATATGAGGCTTTGGGGCTGATATTCGATACCGGTCACAATTCGTACTTCTGCATAACAATTCTAAAGAAGGGTGGCTAAAGAAGTGATGCTTTGATTTTCAAATGATGGCGAATGGCCTTTTTCACAAAGCCAACCTTTAGTAGTGTTGGCTGCCCATTTGGTGCCCAATTGGGTTTTTGCATCAGCCTTATTCAATTCTATGGCATCTAAATCAGTGTTGCCGACAGTAGCATGTCTCTTTGCTGGAGTTGACACACTAGTAAAAAGAGAGGAAATACTGGTCTGAATCATGTTGCGTTGTCGTTAGTTTCCATTCCTGGATCTTCAAGCCACTCCTCTAATGACTTTGTGCCAAACAGATTAAACTGGATTTCTGACGGGAGAGAAATGTTGTAGCTGTGCTCTGGAAAAGTATGCTGCACTGTCCGTGCCATCGTGACTGCTTTTGAAGTATGCTGGAGTGCAGATGGGTACGAAATTTCGTGATGTTTCCCAATACGTGTTGCCGGCTCTGAAGAATCGCAGATTCTAACGGATTGTGTCGACGCAGCAGGGAAGGGGAAGGAACGTTTGGAAGAGCATCACGCGGGACATGCATTAAGGGATTCTTTGTCAGGTAATGCCTGCTTTTCCTCCAATGTCATGCGCGTTTATATAAAGCGCAGCGCCTTTCGGGGTATTAATATGGTATTGAGACTTTGTAGTTGGTTTGCAAGCAGCCTTTTTGACTGTAATATTTCCAAAGGAAATGTTCAACTCAACTAGGGTTAGAGCCTCAGGTTCCAGGCTGCCTATTGCAGTGATGGAAGTAAGGAGTAAAGAAGCTCATACTGCTGAGATGGAAGTGCTCCCATTGAGGTAAAGGTTTGAGACTTATCTAGGATAGTTATATCTGGCAATCAGTGTTGACTGGTCCCAAAGGTATCATAACAATCATCTTCCACAGGTGACTCATTAATAATTTGCAAACTGGCTTGGGAGTTGAGGAAGGGATTTGATCCCCAAGACCTTTTTGGAGACTGACGGAAGTAGCCCGTACTCTTGCAGGCAGTGACTTTGCCTGCCCAGGAAGTTGGTTTGGTCTTTGAAGCCTTACAACACATGGGCTGCTATCAAGATGATCTGACAATGAATGACAATATTCCAAAATTCGTGGGTAGAAGACACATCTGCAGAGGGCAACCGCCCACATGTTTACAAGAAAGAGGGCCCTCACGTTGTCAATAAAAATTATTACCCCTTATCTGGGGACGGAAAGCTTTCAGAGCCAAACAAATAGCGTACTACGGAAAACAGTTAATGTGTTCAGAAAGGTTTTGTACCCACAGAGGTAATGAATGTTGCAAACTTGTAGAGGGGCACCCCAGCCAAATCGAAAGGATACAAGTGGGATGAAGATCTGAGGTTCTGGGGAAGTGGAGAAAGGTTGGCAGGGTCCATCCACCATTACATGTCTAGAAGGGCCTCTGAAAGAATTTGTATCACGATGGACAATGATCCCTTTTTGATGGTAGGGCAGTCGAGTCTACCTTAACTTCAGCTGCAAAAGAGGAACCATCAGAGCACAGGAGAAATTGTGACCTTGAGCTTTCTGGAAGTTCAGAACATATGCTGAACACCTGGCCTGAGGGCAAGAACAAAACAAAGGTACAGCTGTAATCTGGCGGGAAAGACTTGAGCAGGTCCCAAATCAAGCAAATACAAATTATCATTTCAGTTGGTGCGACCATGGACTTCTGTGTGTAGACAGAGAGGTACATGATGAATGCTTAGGACAATACAATTTCAACATACTGTTGGGGTTCAGATCAGTATGTGGTCCATAGTAGAGAGTTGAAAAGGTTGTTATAGATGTATATCATGTCCCTACTCAATATGACACCCGGAACCTTTGTGAAGACTTGAGAGACAGAAATTAGCATACATATTAAATAGACCCACTATTGATGCTCCTGTCCCTACCACATACATGGGGAATTGTCAGCAAAGAGGGCAAATTAGGATGCGTAGTTAAGCATCCAAGAGGTTCACTGCACACAGGTAATTTGGGCTGGTGTTAATGTTTTGAACTTCTCCTGGGAATGTAAAAGGCTAAATCAGGAGATGTCATGTGCAGTTCTCATGCTTGTCTTAGTTTCTTGCTGTGATGCAAAGAAGTGGGAGAAAAACCCTGCAAGAGCCGAGTGAGCTCTCATCTCATGTCCAAGAATTTGTGGACATACGTATAAGGAGTTGTTCTGATATGTGGTGGAAGAAGGGACGAGAGAAAGGAGGAGACGAGAGAAAGGAGGAAAGTAGAGGACTGGAAGGCAGAGTAACTCTTATCGACAAAAGAGTGAGTCCAAGAAAATCAGTTAGAAAATGTCTAGACCAGCAGAGGCAGTTGCAATCTGCCACTTCATGCATTGGTTTCAAATGAGACCCATGTATATTTTCAAATAGTGCACTTTTCCATTATGTCTTATCCTGTCATAGGTGTCTGTCAAGCGTGAGGCAAAGGTATGAGAAAATACATTACTTTTCCCTTTCATTTTCCATAGAAGGTTTGCGCTCACCTACAGCCTATAATGCTGGTTGGAATAGGTTCCTGGTCCCAAAAGCATACAAGACAGCTGTCCACTTTCAGAGAGTTGATTGGCTTACATGTGTCCATTGACAGTAACCAGGTCTGCAGTTATCAGTAAGAGGCAACCAGATTAGCTAGTCATAGTCAGCCACTCTAGTGAGTTTGGGGAAGAAATGTTATTAGAAGGGCCACAATTGTGTACTGTTACCTGTGGACACCACTGTGCAAAGATTTTACGAAGGGGTATGTGGTAGCCTCCTCTCCCCTTACCGACCCAAGGAAAAGTCAGAGGTTTGGCCCAAAGGTGCACAATATAACCCAATAAAAGTGAATAAAACAGCTGTTTTTGACTGCAGTTTTGTGAAACAAACAACGTGGTACACATACCACTTGTGGCCCAAGTGCCATCAGTCGGGGGTAAAATGCAGCCAATTTGGGCTATTGCCCACCCTAGGAAAGCTGAAGGGTTCTCCAGAGAGTGAAATATGACCACTGAAAAGATATCATTTGGCCATGTGGTACATTCAATAGCCAGGACCCGCAGGAGGCTTCAGCTGGTTCTCTGACCAGGCTGGCCAACTATGGCCAGTGGCTACTTTGGGAAGAAGAGCGACCACTGGGTATTTCGGGAATCAAAACATGACCAAAGGCTGTGGGCATGGGGTGGCAGAATGGCCATTGCCTACTATGCTTCCCTTGGGTCTGCTACAGGCTGTGACCAATGGCCAGGCTGCATACAAAGTTACCAATGCCATGGCAACTGGCCATGGCAAGTTTGAATCATGTGAGGCTTGGGTTGCTCGACCACGGCCTTTATCCAAATTGACCACAGGCCATGGCGGTAGACTATGGCCACTAACCACTATGGGAGACATTGGAGGGAGCCAGGCTTGGCCTGATCTCATGCCCCAGTCAAAGTGACCAATGGTCATGGTTAATATGCACTGGTTTGGGCAACAGGGGGCCTTCCAAGCTCTATTACGAGGGCAAAGTGACCATATGGCAAGTCATGGTGTATCCCCTTTAGGGATATCCAGGGATGGCCAGGAGCATTGCATTGCTGAAGTGACCTCTGGCCCTAGACGCCGGACATGGCTAGTGACCAATGCATGCAGGTTTTAGAGGCTCAAGCAATGGCCAAAGGCTATGCCACCAGGAAAGGTCCCACTGGTACTACGCAGTGGCCACTTCAGATGGCTCAAGGGTGCATGCACTGTCAGTATGATGGTGTATATCATTCACTGAAAAAACCGAGCTCTACAGGTGCAGAAACAGTCAGGTACAGTGATGTACAAGTACAGAGACAGGCGGGTACAGAGAAATATGGATTCAGAAACAAATAGGTACAGGGACATACTGGTACAGAGGCAGGTACAGACACGGACAGATACAGGTACACAGACAGATACATACATACAGGTATAGGTATAGGAACAGACAGTACAGGTAAAGAGGCTGACAGATACAAGTACAGAGACTGTACAAGAAGAGGGATGGTAACAGGAGGGACAGCCCTATTGATGGCAGGACTATGGGCTAAATAGAATTGAAACAAAGGGAGGGTGTCCTACCATCTATATTTGGGTATTTACATATTATTCATGCAAATATATTTAATGTTGTGATGTTTCACTTGACTGGTAAGTCTCTGTGTCTACTATAACCTTTGTGTTAATAGAAAAACACTAAACTAGTTTGAGTTCACACAGCATTTTTTATTTTGCGTGTGAATCTGTTTTTTTCTTCTTTTGTCAAAGCTTTTTTTGAAAAAATATTTTTCTATTTTCTATATGAGTATTTTGTCTCTTTTGTCATAGTACAATGATTACACAATGAACAGGTCATATACAAGTGCATTCAACATATATAAACAAATGACAGATTACTGTACATGTCTCAGTTTCACATATACAGGTGTCATCCTTATGTTACATAAACTCATACAAAACAAAAACCAACAGAACTCTGAAAACATGGGGGCTCTGTTGTTCTGGAATGTGCTAAATGTCACACTCCTTTCTCAGAACCTCACTAAGGTCTGGTATGACAGGCAGAAGGGTGACCTACTTGTAGGTCTAGATCGAGAGGTAAATAAAAAACAAGTGTTCTTGGTAAGGACTTCTTCAGCACACAGGGTGCAGCGTCCAATGACGTTTCGGCTGGTAAGTGAAATAGTCTTCTTCATGGACCAGGACATGATCTCCCTATAGGAGGGACATATAAATGAACTCAATTAGTGAAGGGTTCTTCTCAATAAAACTTAAGTGAAACAGTGCAAAAACATGAAAAACAAATAAAGGTTAAAAACTGTATTAGAAAAGAAAAAGACCCCTCTAGTACACGCCAGTAATTCACTGACCTTAAATGTTTTCCTCTGAAGGAGCTCCCTTAATAGGAAGGGGATGCTATCTCAAGGTGTGTCTTCAAAAAGGCTTGCAACATGGAGTTCTAGTTTTGCGTTCTGTTAGAAACGTCGAGAGAAAGAAGGAATGTTTCTAACTTTCAGTATTAAGAGCTCAAAACTACTGAGCTCCATGATAGATTCCTGTGTCCACATATTAGCATGGAGTGTAGGAAGTTGTTACCTGCCCATGTTGTCAGCCAAGCTAGGTAGTGTAGGAAGGTGATCTGGGGCCCTGGCGTCTATCTGCTTAAGGTCAGTGATTCCTGCGGCTCCCTGGAGGTGGAGAGTAGCTGTGATACACTCGATGCATGGCTAGTGATATAATTGGATTATTTGGAGGACAGCCTGTAAAAGGTATGCAAGGGGCGCCTACCTGAAGCAGGGTTCTTGGACCGTGCACAGCAAATCATGCTATCTGGAATGCCTTTGTGCAGTGTCTGTGGCGTCCTTGGTAACCTCTCTGTACGGGAAGTGGAAAATTCCCCGAGCTGTGTGTTTTTATGTATTGCCCATGTGCATGAAATCGCTGTCTCCGCAGAATGCGCATGCAGCGTGGTGCTCTCGTCCCGTTACCCTTGGCAACCCAAGTCCTAAGCAATGGGAAGGGAAGCGGCATAACAGAGGGTTTAACTCGCAGACAGGAGCATGTAAAGTGTGTAAGACGGCATTGGGGATGCCAAAATAGCGGGGGGCACCAGCAAGTTGTTTGAAACTGTGCATAATATTATCAGAGGGGACGGGCACACGATAAGTGTCGAATCATTCACACAGAGAGTAGCACCTGCTGCGTAATAAATGGCATATCTTGTCCAGTAGTGACCAGGCAGCAGGGGCCTGCTTAAAAACTCAGGCCTACTCCTCCTTTGAGTGTCTAGTCTTCAGGCTATCACTCTCTCACTCGCTCCTAAATCTTCCCTCCTTCTGGCCGCCTTCTATCAAACACCAGGACAGTCCAGTCTCATCCACTCGTAATGGGCTGACCTGGCCTCCTCTCTACTTTCCTCCTCCTCTCAACTCCTCCTGATGGGTGATCTTAACATCCATCTGGACTCTCCTGACTCCTCAGAACCTATGTGACTCTCTCTCCCTCTCTATCCTACCCTCTGGCAGGCCACACTGTGGATGCTCTCATCTCTACTGACATCCCTCTCTATCTCCCTCTCACTACTTCTCTCTCCTGGACTGACCACTCTCTTCTCTCATCACACTTGAAGCTCTCCTTTTGCAGCTGCACAACCGGCACGGCAACTCGGCTTCAAAGTCACCAGACCCATGAAAAGACTGACAGTGGCTGCCATTGCCTCCTCCTACTCACCTACTCCTATTCCTGTGGGTAACTCCCACACTGACACAGCCCTCGCTAACTTCAATCTCTATCTACAAAACTCTTGATACCCTTGCCCCTGTCATGAGGGTCCAACTGAAGCCTTCAAAAAAGTGCAACTTTTGGTACAACTCCGATCTGGCTGCACTTAAACGCAAGTGTAGGGCAGCTGAGCGGAAATGAAATTCGTCGGGTGGACCCTCTGACAAATTGGCCGGCCGCCTCCTTCAAAGGCAATATCGTCTCTGCATCCACTCCAAGAAAAGCGTCTTTATTCAAGCCTGCATCTCTGCGGCATCTAGCAACACGGCCAAACTGTAAGGAACTGGCCAATCCTGCAGCAGCCTTTTCCTCTGTCACACCCACCCAGGACCTTTGCTCGGCCCTGGCTGCACACTTCATCAGAAAAACCCAAGACATCCTTTCCTTCCTCTCTTCCGTACCAACACCGAAGCCTCCCTTGACCCTCCTTCCACTTCCCCTCTCTTCTCTCTCACCCGTCACACTCAATGAGGTCACCGGACAAGTCTGGTCTGTGAAGGCTTCATCCAAACCCTGCCCCTCCAAAACAATTAAGGACAACATTGTATTCATCGCTCCAGCCTTGGCTGATCTCTGCAATCTCTCTTTTGCCACTGGAGTTTTCCCAACTCCTCTTAAGCACTCCCTTGTGCACCATCTGATCAAGAAAACCTCTGCCGACCCCTCCTTTCCGGCAAACTACCACCCTATAGCTATCACACCTTTCCTGGGCAAACTCCTGGAGAATTTGCCTATCTCTCATCTGACACTCCACGCGAAATCAATTGGTTGCTTCCTTGACCATCAGTCTGGCTTTAGAGAATCCAGAGGCATGGAAACGGCTCTTCTGAACACCTGTGAAGACCTGCTTTCAAATCTTGACACTAACACTCCCTCTGTCCTCATTCTCCTTGACATCTCGTCTGCCTTTGACACGGTTAACCACAACATCCTGATCGCACGCCTCTGTGACACTCTCGGATTCTCAGGTCAGGCTCTGGCATGGTTAATCTCCTTTCTTTCCGACTCTGAGCCTTTCTCTCTACTTTCGCTCTTTCAACCTGTGGCATTCCCCAGTTTTTTAACCTATCACCCTGGTTCTTCAACGTCTATATGGCTACATTTGCATGTGCGATTGCCACTTTCACCTCTAACTTCCAGTGTTATGCGGATGGCACACAACTATCTTTCAGGCTACCCTCAGCCACCTCCTCTTCCTTGCTCATATCTGACTGCCTGTCTGCTATTCAGTCATAGTGTGCTGCAAACAACCTCTGCCTCAATGCGAGTACGACTGAGATCATTCGCATTGGGACCCCTGCTCCCACTTTCCCACTCTCACTCTAGCCAGCATTTCTTGGCCCTATGCCCGCACCCACCTGCGAGGCTAAAAACCTTAGGGCCATCTTCAACTCCATTCTCTCCTTCTTCTATCACATTTCGGACATTTCTAAAAAGTCTAACTATCAGCTACACTTCGTCAGAGGAACTCTACCTTTTATCACTTTCGCCCAGCGGCTCACTGTCTCTAGAGCCCTGGTTCTCTCTAGGCTGGACTACTGCAACAGCCTCTTTCTCAGCCTCCCTGCTTCTGCTGTGCGCCCTCTGCAACTAATCCAGAACAGAACTGCAAGACTTATCCCTTGGCCTCAAGCCCAGGGACCTCATCTCTCTGGTGCTGAAATCCCTCCACTGGCTCCCCATGGCTTCAAGGATCAAGTTCAAGACCCTCTGCATTGTCCACAAGGTTTTCTGGGGCCTGGGACCTACCTATCTGCAAAAATGCCTACCTAAATACTGTCCCTCCCGAGCCCCCAGCTCATCCACCTCAGACCTTCTGCGAGTGAACCGGTTCTCCAAGCAGAGATTTGGAGGGAGATCTTTATCCTCAGAAGGGGCCTCCCTCTGGAATAGCCTCCCGGCCACCGTCCATCTTGAACCTGACCTCCTTAAATTCAGGAAACTTCAGGAAAGAGAAAAAGGTACCATATTGTCCGTAAATCTACTGTATAATCAAAATACATTGAGCGCAAAAAAAACAAAAAAACAAAATTGAATTAATCATACATGCTGACCATGGTTATCAAAGTTCATGGATTTAGAATTGAGAATCATATTAAGCATCCATGTATGTATAGTAAACATTTGAAGAATTACAAATTAGGTGTTTGCAATTAAACTTTTAAGTTGACATAACCCTGCTGACTGTATTCATGGAAAGCAATAGATAAAGGTGAATGCCAATGAATCCTGATTAGCATAATTAATCCTTCTTGGATGCCCCCATTGATTTCATTCTCAGTAATTGAAGTAATAATTAACCGTTTTGATGTGTGAACCAGATCACTGCTGATCCAAAGAGACATCATGAAGAGTTGAGGTAAAGAAACTTTTGCCATGCTCTCAAATCTGATACATGTCTTATTATCTAATTGATGTGTTTTTTGCCAGTGTGTCGCAAGTGGGTATTTTGAATCCTGATTGGACATGGTGGACAGATGTTCACGTATTCTGATCTTAAGAGGCCGGATAGTACTGCCAATATAGCGCTGTCTACACGTGCACAGGACACAATACACACAGAATGTTGTGTTGCAGTTGATAAAGGAGTTAACATTGTAAGTTCCAAGCATGCCAAAGTCAATTTTAGAAGTTTCAAGTGCATAGGTGCGCATAGAACAGCTCCCACATTTGTGGAAGCCGTTGTTGGTTGCCTGGCTAAACCAAGTATGTGTTGATTTAGGGTTGGACATGAACAAATGGACAATATATTCTTAAGATTGCCTGCTTTCTTGTAAATAAAGCTGGGCAGTGGGCCCAACCATGTCGTGATATCATTATCTAAATGAAGCAAATGCAAGTGTTTTTTAACAATACTGTATAGATTGGAACTATCTGCGTTGAACCGTGTAATACATTTTAGTTTGTTGCTGTGTGTTGTTTGTTCTTATTTTTGGAGTGAGAACATCCACTCTCTTCATGCTTTTAACCGCCTGTTCGGCTTTGCTCAAAGTACAAGTATCATAAGCTCTTGCCAGAAATCTCTGGCGTATCAGTTGACATTCATCTAGAAAGTCTTGATTGTTCGAGCAATTTCTTCTCGCTCTGATAAATTCCCCTTTGGGTATGTTTGAAATAACCGCTTTTTTGTGGCAACTGATGGCATGTAAAACTGCATTTACTGAGGTTGCCTTTCGAAACAATTTTGTTACAAATCTGTTGTCCGACAAGCTGATTGTTAGGTCAAGGAAGTTGATACTGGAATCGCTATAGTCATGTGTAAATTGTATTCCCCAGTCATTGTTATTCAGGAAAGTGACAAATTCATTAAGGCAGTCCACTGTACCAGTCCAAACCATAATCACATCATCTATGTATTGTTTCCATACATAGATGTATTGGACATAAGTGTTGTTAATAAATGCAAATTGCTGCTCATAATGGTGCATAAAAATATTGGCTAGTGCTGGAGCATAGCTTGCCCCCATGGCTATACCAATAAGATGCTTGTAGTACAGGTTGTTAAACAAATAAATATTGTTGGACAGTGCACATGCCAAAAAATCTTTTAACATTTCAACGAAAAGATACAGTCCACACTATATCTATCGAGGTATACAAAGCTTTCACATCAAGTGTTACCAACAACAATCCCGGTGTGACTTGAAGTTGATGAAGTATTTGGAGCACATACATAGTGTCTCTGAGAAAAGTAGGTATGGTGATAACTAATGGCCCTAAACATTCATTAATGTAGATCGAAATGGGTTCCATTATGCCACCGCCCCCACTTAGAATCGGTCTCCCTTCTGGTATAGTATTGAAAGACTTGTGTATTTTGGGCAAAAAGTAGAATGTGGGCATAACAGGGCCATCAACAATTAGAAATTGTTTCTCCACGTCAGTGAGAAAGCCACGTGAATGCCAAATGTACACTATTGTACTTACTATCGTATGTAACTGGATTGGAAGGGAGTTGTTCATAGCAACCAGGAGAGTTAAGATGTTCAAGTCCCATTGTGATGTAATCCTTTTTATCCATAATCACCACATTTCCCCCTTTAGCAGCTTCCTTTATTATTAGTGTGTCCATTGCTGCTAACTTGCGCAAAGCTTTTTGTTCAGAAGGCAACATGTTATTGCTTCGATTTCCCTTTTTTCTGGTAGAGGTATTCTTTAGTCTATGGATGTCGTTGAGTACAGATTGATGGAACGTATCAATTACATTGTCTTTGGGAAATACAGGTACAAATTTAGATTTGTTGGACAGCTCTTTAATTTTCAAACTTTGTTGTTGAATGTCAAGTTCTTTCATTAAGTCAATTACATTAATCATAGGATTGTGTTCACATTCTTCCAGAGATAACAGTACATGTGTGTTGAGCATCATTTGTAATGTGATGTCTGAAGGAGTAGGTATAGTGGGTTTGCTTTTGAAATACTTATCTTGTGTAGAGAAATATTTCTTTAATTTGAGCTTACGGATACATTTAAAGAGATCAATTTGAATCTGGACAAACTCATTAAATCCTAATGCGGTAAAGGAGAGTCCTTTGTTAAGGAATGAACATTCTTCTGAAGAGAGTGCATAAGTGCTCAAATTATAAATCAAATGTATCTGTTCTGATTCCTCAGAGTTTGTCGGTAAGATGCTCTTGTTACTTTGCGAGGTGGAAGAGGGGCATTTCCGCCTATTGGATTGGCCACCCCTTGTGCCCCGAGGCTTGGGTCTGGGGTTGTAATATTTGTTACTAATGGTACTTGAAATCTGACTTTTTTCATTGCTTCTGGTGCAGCTTGGCGGTTGCCTTTTTTGTAACGGCGTATCTGTTCCAAAAAAGGCAATGGTCCAGTATTTATTGCACGTTCCCCTGTCAGGGTGTCGGAATATTCTGGTCTTGATGGGTCAGAGGTATTGGTCTCATTATTACAGGCCTCATTGGCTTGATCTTGACTAGTGCTCTGACTTTCACTATCACTATCTATTTCCGAACTTGCCAGTGAAGATACTATGCTACTACTTCTAGATCTTGAGACTTCATCATACTTTGGTTGATAAGTATATACCCGATTGTCCCGGTAATCTCTATCATCTCAAGAGAATTAGCGGGATTTGCGAAGTTTGACTTTGTCTTGAAGTCTGCGTAATCGGGTGTATAAGCTTTTGAAGTTTTTATCTATTGTTGAACTTGGTGTGTCAAAAAGTTCAATCTCTTGCTTTAAGGCATCAATTTGAGTTACAATACGTGCATGTTCACGTTTTGCATTTACCTCTAAATACAAATAGTTGACTGAGTAGTTTAAGCATGTTATTCGAGCTTGACGGTAGGTTGGCCTCCAATTCAGTAGCAAGGTCGATATCTGCGGATCTTCAAAGTCCGGAGCCCTCTAGGAATTTTCTTTTCTTGCAAGTAATGTGTTAAGGTAGTTTGCTCCCAGAATTTGTTGATCTCCCTGACACTAAGACGTTCTAACTTAATACACTTGGATGTAAGATCCTCTGATTCCGAGGTCAATCTTTTGAAGGGGTTGAGGGTGGAACCCCTCTATGCAAATAATGCTCTAATGTCATATTCTCTAGTGAGGATATATTCTGCGGCTTGTGCCATAACTGGCAATTGGGGTTACTAAGGCAAATGTCTGGCAGCTGGTTCTCAGTGTCCCAAAAATGTGTAAGAAATGTTTGGCAGAAATGTTTTCAACAACGTTTGTTCAACGTAATATCCTTTATTGTTATTGGGTCCCTGGTGCAATGTTATTTGAATGGTTTTTGTATACTTATTACTTTTAATTTATGGTTTGCCAAATGACTTCTAAAAACCACCATTGAGCACTTTGGGGGCTTTTGTTTTCTGGATACATGGAATGAATTTTTAACTCTTCTCTCAAACACATGTATGTATAACTGTTATGCAGCCTCAGATGAAGAGCCTTGCAGCTCGAAACACGTGTCAGACTGTCTGACCTTTAACTAAAATTAAGCAGAACTTGCAATTAAATTTGTGTTTTTGTGCGCAGACAGGAAGCAAACAACCCTTGCCTTTGACACTACACCTTGTCCAGAAGCACAACCTTGGCATAGAGTGAGAAATGAAAGGTTACTCACCAAAGTGACTAATATACTCCTAGTCCAAAGTCTCCTTTCATCTATATTTTTTGTTGGGATGGGACTGAAACCATATCAAGCAATTATGCATTTTCCCTTTAAAAATGTAACATGGGACACAGAAACACCCTACCCTCTGCCCTCCTCATACCCTCTTCCCCTCAGTTCACAACCACTGAGAGGACTGGGAGGACTACCTACAGTTTTAGAAGCTAGGAGCCGGGTGGATGGAGGAAAGCATACTTTACACTAGGAGTAGAGTAGTGTAAGGAAGGCATGGTATCAAACAGTAAGACAGACACAAGTTACCACAGTTCAAGGATGTTTATTGAATTTCATTTGGGTTTGAAAACCGCCTATCTAATCCTAAATCTAACTATGGGAGCAAGCTATGATCATCAAATAATAACACTGCCCTAGTCGTGTCTTGTCAAAGTAAAAGAGCCTATACTAATAAACCTTTTGCCAATCCTTACCTCTAAATACAAATAGTGTGAGAAACAGTGTTATGCAGAAGAAAAGTGTTCAAGAAATGATATGTCAGGATATCTGAGCCGTTAGCTCCCCTTCCCCACGTTTTCAGCATGGGACAAGGCCGCACACTCGATCTTAGCACAGTCTATGGATTATCTAGCAAACTTTAACCTCAAGGCCTTCTATGCAAATGTCTCTTTACCATTCAAAGTCTCTTATTTCAAACGGCCTGATATAACACACAAACATTAAAGTTCCTTTCTTCTTTGGATTTTACAGCTGCACAAATTCTCCCTCTGGCGGTCTCAGATCAAATTCAAGTACTTTTCTAAACTCCTAAACTTTCTCTAGTTCATCAAAATCGAAGACTTTCGCCTGTGCGTGGGATTTTGCCTGACCCGTCGCAGGACAATTTCGATTCACATTTATTTGCTCTCTTTCAATTGGTCTCCTTCTGCTGGGCTCAGACCAAGTTTATCTACTGTTGTTACTTCTCAGCTGGATACCTTAGAGAGACCTTTGATTGAGCACCCACGCGGTGCCGGACTACTCCGTCAAAGGTATTATAGCTTGTTTTAAAGTTCAATCACTCATCAGCAGTTTTATTTCACTTGCGTCTATTATCACAAGCGTTTTAACAATGTTCATTCCAGCGCTCACCATACAATGTTCCAACCGATCTGGTATCAGTCTCCCCAACTCACCATCTGTGTTGACTTCACTGATGCTGCTTTGTTCTTGGAGCCAAGGACGGTGCCACAGTGATTCTCCCCGTCTTGATTAATGAAGCAGGAGGGCCCGCGTATCTCCGACACACAATACAGGATTCTTCAGCCTGATTTCCGGTCTTATGCTTTCTATTCTCAAGGTCTCTGGAAAGTTATTGTTCATTGTCAAAAAGGTCAAGGGAATTTCCCTGCTTGCAATTCCCTTCGGTCTGGTCGTCTTTCCCCTTTTCCTCATTTGCCGTCCTGAAACTGCTGTTTCCTTGTGTGCTTTGCCTCACTCCGAGTCTGCTCTCGTGCTTCGCCTTTTATCCATTTGGGGAAGCTTGAAGGGAGTAAGGTGTGTGTGATGGTCAGATATTGCCTGACCTCACCTGACTATTGTATTGGGACACGTCAGTTATACTGCTTTTGCTGTTAGTCTGTTTTCTCTCATAGCAGGCTGTCCATGAAAAAGTGTTCATGTTGTTCAGGGGATAAGGGGTGAGTTCTTAAATACCCTACCTGGTAGGATGTGGTAAAGGTGTTACAGGTAAGGTGATACAGCATCTCACCATTCAATGCCCCACTCCCACTCCCCAAAGACCTCTCACCCAGGTGATCATACCGTACGAGTCCTGGCCACCCGGATGATAGATCCCTGGGGACTAGTGGGTGAGACACCTTTTGGTTTCTCACAGTAGTCAGTAGGGTAACTTTTACCTATGCCTACGTCCCATCTCCTTTGACATAAGCCAGATTTTGAATTGATGCTAGGTCTGTGGAAACCTCGCCTGCGTGACTTTGACAATGCTTACATGCCTGCTGGTGGTTATTAGTTCAACTTGTAAACCTCTTGATTGAAGAATCTCATAGATTTCACAAAACCATTCTTCTCCATCACAACACGGAAAGTACATTGTGAGACTTGGACCACCACCGACCTTACAATTTTTTAGAACACAAGTCATGGAGATTAAATGTGCAATACTTGGCACTAAATATAGGATTTTTGAATTGCCCATCACCGGCCAACCAAAGCTTTGTTCCATCAAGGGTATATTCCAGTGCTTCCTGTTCTTGCACTGTCATGCATTGCAGGGAAGATATATTTACTCTGGTGTTTGCAGTAGGAGTTCTTTGACATGAAGCCTAGTCCAAAAAAGTTACAAAAAGTAGAGATGTCTGAGAATTTCCAACTGCTAAACACAGGACTTAACAGATTGTCTGCTGCAACATTCTCAATCAATGGTTGAGCATACCATCAAAGGCTGTAGTGTTCACCCTCAAAAGTACCTTGAATTGTCAAGATAGTACCAACTGAACCTCTGCAGTCTCATGCATATAATTAGAAAATGAAAAATTCGACAAATATCAGAAGGATATGACCTGCCATGCTTTTTGTGTGCATCCACCCAGAACAGACTGAAGTTCTACTTTGTTGGAAAACAGTTGCTAGAACAATTACTAAATCATTATACATACACAGTTTGAACTTTATTAAAGAGAACATTATCGCGAATGAACAGAGGAACACTGAATGGAGCATGTGCTCTGTGGGGTTTGTTGGACGGTCCAGTGAAAAGAGTGGCCGTCACGGTCTCCTCCTGTGGTACAAGAAATTAAAAAAGACATATGTAAGGCGCAATGCATAGGACTATACGTTCCATTAGGCCTAAAGACAGCACAACATACATTAGTGACATACATGCTAACTGCAGACACTGAACCACCATAAATCGCAAAGCAAACCCGGTTGGCAAACCTGCACTCCGTGGGAAAAAAGTGTTGCTGCCACAGTGTCCTACTTATGGACAAAAAATGAAATGAGACATGTGCCAAAGACACCATTTTGACACAAGGAAATGGCAGAGGGTTATATATTATATATAAAAAACAAAAAGCGGGCCAAGAGCAGATGGAACAATTATCACACAAGCAAATGTGATGAGACAATACTTTCTAAAAGGCCTACAGACCACCATTATACAAATGATTCACTCTGCTGCACTCCATTGTAACCCAATAAAACAAATTATCAGTAATGAAAAAAGTTACATTGACTTGGATACAGTGCTAGGGGTCGGAGTGTAACAATAATGCTTTGGCTTGCTCTATTATAGAAAAAGTTGGGGGCAAGAGAAAACGACACTTTTATGAAACAAGCAAATGTGATGGGGAAATATTTTCTATTCGGCAGGCACAATACGACTGACAGGTTTTTTGTGAATTGCTACCTCTGAATTGCAAATTCACAACACACCAGGGAATTCCTGAGTACTCCCAGGCAAAGTAGAAAAGCATTGAACACACCAATCTCTTTGTGAGAACAATACACCAACATTTATACAGTTACTATTAAATGTGACTCAATCACAACATCTTTTTAAGGAGGCAGGAGTGTATAATGATTGTAGTGAACTCAATATATTTAGACATGTAAGTCATACTGTAAAGACATATATAAACTATTTATAGGACATAGCTCTTAAAGTACCTTTGCTACAAGCAGACATTCTTAAGTAATATACACTTTTTAACACAATTATACATTTCATCGCAAATTCCAACATATTGCAAATACAACAAATACCCATCAGTTCTACAAAATCATTATACAGAAAATTGTCACCATTTTTTTTAAATGTGTATAAATTCTGCTAATCTACAATCAAACTGAACCAGAACAACATATTTATTATGAAACACATACAGATTTACTCATACACCTATCAATTCTATGAAATTCTTAATAAGGAATTCATTGATACACTTCTATTCACTTGCAATAAACCTTAGCCTACTGGCATACATTGTAGAAACCTTTTTATTTAACAATATGCTTCCCTTGCACTTGGTGACCTCTCACTACGGGTCAACCTTAGGTGATCCTAACAGCTTCTGTACACTACTTTTGACAATAAGCCAACAGCCTCGTCCTCCTTGAATAGTTTTCACATAGATATGTGCAAAAACAAAAAACAAAATAATTCCCTACTGCAATGAGCATATACTCATAATGCCTCAAATGCCAATATTTATTTTCTTTGAAGGTAATTTGTTATTGTTCTCACCAAGAGATTGGCATGTTCAATGCACCTCTTGCAAAGCACTTTAAAAAGTGATATTAATGCACAAATCAACCATGACCAGCAAACATGCGTAGAGCCAAATCTATCAGTGGGCACCAATGGCTGAGGCCTTCTTTTTCTATGGAAAATCAGGCGTGTGGCAAAGTGTCTGGTCCAGTGAGCTTGATCCACAAGAGCTGCTGAACCCCACAGACCCACATGAGCATCCCATTTCCAGCTGACTGATAACAGCTACATCTGAAACACCCATGGGGGAAAGGGGAAGTGAATAAAATAAAAAAAACAGACATCCAAACTGCTGAGTGGATATCTTCAGGGACGAGAAGATTGACAGGCCGAAATGTACACTTACACTATCTCCCTTTTTACCTTCCAAAGTGTTCTTAGTCACCTATTCTCCTCTCCGGAATGCCCTGCCCAGAGGGGTGCTTATTAAATACTGCTCAGGTTAGAAACTTGTATTTAAAAATTAGTTCAGTCTATTTCTCAGCTTTGTCTTTTCTTCTTAATATTGGCTCCAAAACAGTTCACAGATAGAAGGCTCACTCTGTCCTGCAAGCTTGTATTTGAATTTGTTCTAACTAAATGCTTCTTGAGTTCAGTAGTCAATTATATCCTCACTTGAAATATACAGAGCCCTTTCACCGGTTCTGTGTCTTAACATGAATACCTTGCTGTAAGCTTCATGCTCAGACTGCGCTGTAGCTAGTGACACCAGACACTGCTCACCTTTACTCCACTAATCCCCTCAAAGCTCTGCAGCTTGGGGATCATGCAGAGACACCTTTCACTAGGACATACAGGCTAGGAGTAACAATCCTCCCTTAGCACATGCGCACTAGCTAAAACTGAAAACACAGTGAATGAAGCTACGAGAGTAGCTTTGCATCCATTACTAACTTCGGTAAGTCCTTCAGAACGAACCCAAACGTGTTCCTTTCTTCATTCAAGTATTTACAATGAAAATAGTTGTCTTTAGTGAAATGGCTCAATGCTGATAGCTGAGTCCATTTTTTCAAGCGCCACCCAAACTTCACTTGCTGAGCTCCCACCGTCTAATCTTCTCAGTGCCACGCTGACACCAAACCCTGCAACAAGTTCCTTTTCCTGGAGTTGAATTCAAAGGTTTCTTCACTGTCCAGGCCTGAAATTCTCTGGAGACTCAGCAAAACTGGACCTTTGTGCTTGATTATCTCAATGAAACGGAGTTTAGAACTTTGACTGAGTAGCCAGGTGCAGATTCAGCCAATCAGCACTCAGGGGCCCCTCCATTTATTTTATTTATTTATTTTTGCATTTGTATAGTGCACATACAGAACAAAGGCATTGTGGTGCTGTTACTTGTTGCAGTCATAGTTACAGAGGGGTTACATACATGTGTAGATAACATAATTCAGGTATACATAATTACACTTAAGGGTTAGAGTACATTATACCTTTGTTATACAATCATTCAGATACAGTTTTCAGTTTAGAACAAATTGAGCAGGTGTCTAGGTATGCTCATTCTAGGTGTGAGAACAGGTAGAGTTCCCGTCTTGGATGAGTTTTAGTTAAAGAGCTTAATTTTCATTGCTTTACAGAATGCTAGGCTTGGCTCCATCAACATGGCTTGGGAAACTCTCCTGTCTCTGAATGAAAACAGCTAAGGCCTGACCAACAGTGAATAAATAACAAATTAATTAGAGGGCGCTAGAGAGCCGACCCAAGATGGCAGCTCCTTTGTGAGCGCCTGTGAGGCTCCAAATACATCCTATACAATTGCTACTTCTCTGACAAGAAAACAACCAACTGCACCATCAGAGCTGGGCTCCATGTGAAGATATGTCCGTTACTGCAGAATCGCTGATGATGACCCGTTCCATGCCTGCAAACGCCTGAGCACTCGCGAGCGGAGCACAACAAGGCCTCGGATGCACTCATCCGCCTGACTGGTCCAGCTGGGCACGGCGAAGAAGGGAAGGGTGAGCAACTGACTGCGGCGCCTACAGGAAGAGGACCAGCGGAGCTGTTGCAGTACTGCCACACTTCCCATAAATTCATCAGGCGGCCGGGTGCAGGAGACGCCGGAGACCAGCGCAGCAACCTCAGCCCTGCGACCAGTCACCAACAGCAGCACCATCCCGGCCACCCGGGATGGAGCCCGGTGGTGGCAGATTGTGGGTAGACCCAGCAGCAGCGGCGCCGCTGGTAGCGGTACAGCGCCGCCCGACGCCAGCACCTGGGCCCCCAGTGAACCCTGCCTGTGTGAGCAGACACCGGAGCGACCATCCAAGCTGAGGGAGGGAGGCCAAGGAGAAGACAAGCCAGACAGCCGGTAGGGGCGTCTGGGCGAGCTTAACACCCAGTGAGGACCCCCACACTTCTCCCCTCCAAATCCAGCTAACGGGAGGGCCTAGACAGCAGTGATTCAGCGCTCACCCCACCCCATAGCGACATCCTCCTAGCGGCAGTAGAAGACCTGAAAGACAGGAGGAAGAGTACCCTCTGCCTAGGCGCACACAACCCCTGACAGGCCGACACGCCACGCAGGCAGACTGCCCGCTCTACTCCCCGCGCATCACGGCAGCATCACATGTAAGAACACTCAACCGCAGTGACACGCTCCTTGGCTAAGGGTGTACTGAATAATTCTTTATTCCCTACGGTTCTGTGTGTAATCCTGCAACAAATCCAAACGTGGGGAGCCACAGGCAAACAGAATCAGCTGCACAAGAGAGAAATCCTGTGAACCCTTGAAGAAGCGTAATACATACAACGGCTTGGGGCACACTGAGTTTTAATTTCTGTAATCCTGCAGTAAATCCAGATGGGGAACATCTGAAACAGGCATTAACAGCTGCCCTGGAGGGAAATCCCACAAAACCCTCCAGAACTGTGACACTTCACTCAGCATAATCTCTGGAGGGAGCAGTGGACGACATGGGGAGTGAGTTGGGGAGTGAGTCGACCCCAACTTAACGACGCTATCCACCACAAGTACAGTGCTCACACTATAGGAACCTCTGAACCAAAGCAGTGCTTAACTTCTTTCCGTGGCGTAGCTCCGGACGAGATCCTGGCAAACGCCAATCTGCATGCCCTCGTACTGGACTGAGGGGGGCGCGGAACCTGGGAGTGATCCTGTATCATTGACCTGCCATATGCGCCCTACCTCGGGGGTGCAACACTGGAATAGACCCCATAACACTGCCCAGACACGGTCACATGCTGTCGCTTCCTCATAACCTTTAGGCGGCAAGAAGGGAGGCCGTGCCGAGAGCATCTCCCCCAATCACTGTGCTAACCATACTGGCACCAACACCGAGATGACGCCCTGAGCCCCCCGAAGAACGGAGAGCTGACCGAACATTTACAACCCCACCGCGTTCGACTCATCCACATTGCCAAAAAACGTACTGGCGACCCAGAATCAACCTCTCTTCACCAATTAGCCGTCCGACCCTGCTATAGGGAATCCATAAATTCCACCTGGATCTAAGCTCATTGTACTCCAACACGTCTCTAACGCCTCTTAAGACCCAAAGCCACGGATCTCACCATGGGGAAGACCGACATATCCGAACGCAAGTTAAACTTCGAACCCAGAACTGGGGCAAGAACACCCAGGCCCACCAGCAGACCGGGGTCACCAACACAGGAAGAAATGCAAGAAGATGAACCCTCTCCGGCAATAGATATCAAGGAGATCCATCTCGGCCTGAAAGCCGGGATCAGATGCTTGGATTGCAAGATGGATGCACTATCCTCCAAGGTAGATCAGTTACAGCATCGCCTCAATAAGCACACAGACTGGCTAGAGACTGTAGAACAAAGGGTCTCGAACCTAGACGATACCACGGCAACGCTGGTGGGCAGGGTGTCGACCCTAGAGGGCCAAATGAAAACCACGATCGCAAAGAATGAAGACCTGGAGGGACACTCTTGAAGAAATAATATAAGGCTGGTCAGGATAAGAGCAGCAATTACAGACGAGGATGGAAGACCACGTCGAGAAACTATGCATAGAACTTTTCAGAGCGGAGGTGTTGTCCAGACTGTTTGTTGTGGAGAGAGCTCACAGGATTACGACCACCCGACCGATCCTAGGGGAAACCCTGCATCCCATCATAGCAGAACTGCTCAACTATTAAGACCGGGACACTATCCTGAGGCTCGCCAGGGAGAAGGGAGAACTCCAGTTTGATGGGGACTCCATCCAATTCTACCTGGAGTTCTCACCAGCCGTTCAAGCGCAGAGAAGGTCCTTTGCAGGTGTTAAACGCTGCCTACAAGATAATCAGATGACTTACTCTATGCTATTCCCCGCTAAACTGCGAGTCCAACATCAGGGGAAGATTCAATTCTTTGAGTCGCCGAGGAGGCAAACTGCTTCCTTGACAGAGTCGGCTGCAAGCCTCCCGCCAACAACAACCCCAGGCCACCACAGAGAGACCGGGCGAAGAGGAATCCCCCTTGAGTCAATTTACGGATAAATAACTAGACGAGCAAAGGTCATTAACGTCATCAGAGAATCACTCTCCTATATATAATGGAGCCTCTCGCCTTGGAAGGCCACTAGCGCCCCAGGCGCAGCATTGTTATTGGTTTCAATAATCGGGAGGGATACTAACCTTGGGCCTGTTGGGGGTTGCCCAAGCAAGGGTGGGAGTTCATTGACTGCGCCCTCGGAGTCCCCGCACCCCGCTGCCTTGCCCCCAATCCTCTAACATCTCATCTCCTCGTCGCACTGCGAAAAGTGCACCAAGAACATCCATTACTTTGCCGCCACGGCGGGCACCAATCGCCTCCTAGACCTCAGAATTTACATGTCAAATTCAAGGTCATCACCTGGAACATTAGAGGAGGCAAGACTCGAAAAATCTTACATTATCTTCAGAGACACAAGGTCGATGTGGCCATGATACAAGAGACGCACCTCCTTCCGGAATCAGAGCACCGCTGGGCCCCCGAATGGGGCTGCCACAGGTACTTTTTGTCCTATTTGTCGTACGCTAGAGGGGTGGCCATCCTTATCGATAAGAAAGCCAATTTCAGCTTTGTGAGATCAGTAAAAGATACTGAAGGCAGATCACTCCTGGTAAAAGGGATCCTAGCAGGGAAAGAGGTGATCCTTGTGAACTCCTATGCCCCTAACGTTGATGGAACGGACAATTTCAACTGGGTGTTGTCCCAACTCGAGGGCTCTGGCTCCACAACAATCATCTGGGGCGGGGACATGAACAAACCAATTGACCCCCTGAAAGAAAAATCACACAATATTTCCGCCCGTCCGTCCAAAGCAAGCCTTCAGATTCAAGAAATTTGCCGGGCCTTCGATCTAGTTGACGCGTGGAGACATGCTAACTGGGAGGCCAGGGAGTTCACCTTCTACTCTCCAGTCCACAACACCAGCTCATGGATTGAATACCTACTAGTGTCGTCTCAGAGTCCGTTCCAGCGGGAAACCTGCCAAATCCTGCCCAAAACATTCTCCAACCATGCCGTGGTAGCTCTTAAATACAAGCTCCCCAACTCGAACCCATGCACGCCCCACTCGAGGTTTAAACTAGGCTCATTATCAGACCAAGTATTTGCCACAGAACTGCACAAGGAAATCAATGCCTTTCTAGAAGTCAACCTAGACTCTGTCACTTCAGCGGGTAACCTCTGGGAGACCTTAAAATGTTACGTAAGAGGAGTCTGCATAACAAAAGAGTGCGGAATACTGAAGTTGATTAGACGTGAACTGGCCGAGAGCGAGAACCGACTAAAGAATCTGGAACTCGTATGCCCTAGCTCCAATAATCCAAAGAAGAACTTCTCAAATTCAGAAATCTAGCAGAACGAGAGCTGAAATTCCTAAGCCGGAGACAGCAAATCCATCAATAGGCGAAGGCCAAAAGCCCGGAGCTCTATTGGCGTGGTTGATAGCCGCTGATAGGAAACCCACCCGAGTGTAGAGAGTGCGCAATGCTCAAGGCACACTGGTGCACACAGAGGAAGAGATTGTCAATGCATTCTGCTCCTTTTACCAGGAACTATACAGCTCCAAACACACCGCTGAGCCTGAAACACTACAAGGATACCTGATCGACACTGAACTCTACTGGGTGGAGAGCGAACTGCGCGAACCATTGAACCGACCCATCTGCTTGGAAGAAATCCTGTTAGGCATCAAAAGCCTACCTAGCACCAAAGCTCCAGGCCCTGACGGCCTATCTGGCGAATTTTACAAGGCTTTTGCACCCACAGTGGCCCCACTCCTCCTGGTCGTATACGAGAAGGCACTAAAACACTGGATCCTACCACCGAGCCTTTGTGAGGCCAAAGTAATTTTGTTACACAAACCACGTAAATCCCCCGAAGACTGTGCCTCCTATAGGCCGATCTCCCTAATCAATCTACATAACAAGATATTGCCTAAATCCTCACGGCTAGATTGCTAACGCTGATGCCAGGACTGGTACTAGGTGACCAGGCCGGCTTCGTTCCGGGGTGAAATATGATATTTGGTATCAGGAGCTTGTTTGGAGTTATAGAAGCTCTGCTGGCTTCACATCAAGCAACTGGGGTCCTCCTCGACGCCGAGAAGGCCCTCACCGCTGTCAAATGGCCGTATCTCTTTGCTGTACTCAAACAGATGGGCCTGGGAAAATACTTCATCAGGCTGATCTTCCTCTTATACAACAGCCCATGATCGTCCATTATTCTAGGCAACACAAAGTCCACAAGCATTGACTTACAGCAGAGGGCAAGACAAGGTTGTCCACTTTCAGCACTAATAGTTGCTTTAATAATGGAACCTTTAGCATCAGGGTTTCGATCACGTCAACTCCAGAGAGACTTTCTTCTCGGACCACATAAACTAGTAATTTCGCTCTATGCGGATGATGTGATCCTTTTCATTCAAGATCCAACCGTGAACCTGAATCCCATTATGCGCGGTCATTAAATTCGGCAGCATGTCCGGACGAAGAATTAACCACACAAAATCAGTAATATTCACCCTGACACCGGTTACACAAAAATTTTCAGACGACCACGGGTTCACCTGGGACGAGGCCCACGTCCGTTACCTAGGGATTTGGATGTCACTTAACCATAATGACGTATTTAAAGATAACTATGAAAAGACACTTGGATCCCTCCAATCACAAATACAAAGGTGGAAAACGCTCCCTCTGACACTATGGGGTAGGGCCTTGTTGGTTAAAATGGTGATATTACCCAAACTCCTTTACCTGTTTGCCAATATACCCCTAATATTACCTCAAACCTTTCTGCGGAAAGTCAGAAGCCTGATCCTTGAGCTGCTATGGGCCGGTAAACCAGCAACGGTGGCCTACACAAAGCTTATATTACCGACATCTCTTGGTGGTCTAGCACTCCCAGATCCGGAAAGATACTACTGGGCAGCCCAGGCACAATTCCTCAGCTACTGGTATGCCACTAGTTTTATCAGGCCACACATACAAATAGAACGGGCCCTGGTGTCTCCCAATTTGCTTAGAACGGTCATCATCAGTCATCTCATAATGACCCAATGAACGAAGAACGTGGTCCTTTCCACATACACGATCTGGAGAAAGCTGGCGCAGAAATACGGGGTCCACACCAGATTCTCCCCCCTGCTACCAATCAAGTTCATACCCGGGGTCTGCCTAACAACAGAAACCGTCTTTCATCATTGGGCAGACAAACTACAGCTACAGACCATGGGCAACCTGTTTGCCGAGGGCTCATACATGACCGTGCAGGCAGCCAAGGAGAAGGGCAGCAGCACATCCCTTGAAACATTTATATATTTCAGACTCAGGTTCAACCTGCAAACACTGTTCCCAACCTTCCCACAACAACCACCTGCCTGGCAGCTTCTACACAATTCAAGCTCAGGGCGAAGGCAGACTAGTCTCAACACTATACAGGTCCCTCTTCACGGATACAGTGCCTAAAAACATACACGCGCCAAGGCCAGGTGGGAAAAATCTCTACAGACCATGATACTAGACGAGGACTGGACGTACATCCTCCAACAAACTCAAGGTAGCGCTGAACACACGTTATAAACAGATCCACTCCAGCTAAAAAATGTAGCCAATGTCCCAACTCAGAGGCCTCCTGCGAGAGGTGTGGCACTCCAGCAGAAAACTTCCTTCATTTAGCGTGGGAATGCCCCGCCATGTCTTGCTTCTGGACGCAGGAACTGCAGAAAACAGCTGCAATTATCGGGGAAGACCCTACGCCCATCCCTGCCAGAGCCTTCCTTGGGCTAACGAGATATATCTCACCCGGGATGAGGAAACTCACAAATGTCCTACTGGTCCTGGCACGCAGGAGGGTGGCCCTGTCATGGGGGAGAGGAGCAGGCCCCACCTTGGCGAACTGGCTGAAAGATGTCCTATACTGTCAGGGTATAGAATCGGAGTTCATCAGAACATTACCATTACATGCACGACCCCCAATATTTGGGGACCATAAATCCTTTATCTATCATCGCACTCCAACAACGATTCCTCGCCAACCCAATCCCAACAGACTCCTTGAGCGGACTTGCCAAGTGATTTCACCACAGACGGTCCTGGCTTTGTGTGAGGACACGAAGATACAATATCCTTTGCCAGCAACTATTATGGGGGCAGATGGGGGGACTCTGGGGCGCAACTGTTGATGCACCCTAATGGGTGTTTTTCTATTGTTTCTTGCTGTAAAATTCAAAAATAAAGTTTAAAAAAATAAACGAATTCATTACCAACCTAAACCGAAAAGCACCTCCCCACTCTGTGCATCACCTTACGAGGTACCTTGGACCTTACATGAGGTACCCAGGACCTGACACAAAGCAACTGTTAGCACAAGAGTAGATAGAGGGGGACAATACATTACATTTGGCAAGGACCATACAATGGTTGATAATAGTGTCATAGATGTTATCAATAGTATGACTGTTCTACCTAACGAAAAAGGCCACAGTGAGTCGCATACCTGTGTGCCCTGCAAAGTGTTGGATGCAGTGGAAGCACTGGAAAAGTCAATTTCCCCCTATGGACAATATATGAAATAGGGCAAGACGCAGAGTCACTTAAAGGAACCAAGCAAATTTGATTGGCAAATTCTGTGCAACCAGCGAAGGCACCATCTGGACAAATACTAATGGCATGCCTGCTATAAATTGAAATGCCTGGGTCTGACATGCCTAGCGCACAAAGCAACATATGATGCAAGACCAGTCTCCTGCTGTGCGAAGATAAGAATGGGATCAAATGCAAAATTAACAGTTATGAAATTAGCACATTCGATGAGGTAACACTTTCAACTGGACATGGTGAGTACACAGAGTTATATTCGTGACATGCACTATAAGGCGTTTTACGACTAAAACCTTTTCATGTAAAGGACAAAACAACCGTAACAAGCCATGATGCTTTAAGTAGAATATATTCGAGGGATCTGAAAGAGAAATTGCTCGCTAAGTCTCATGCATTGGTCAGTAAATAAAATGTGCCATGAGGCAAAGTAGAAATCAAAACATAAAAAATATACTCCAAAGGGAGCAACACTTATGACTTGATGTCATTGATCTATATTAAATGGACTTATTCATGGCCAAGCACAAAGATAGTAGGTACAGCTCTTGCACATTCTGCAGACTTGGACATCGCCGCAGTAAAATTATGTACTGATTTCTTCACACATCTCCCACAACAAATATTAGTACTGCTATCTATTTCATTCGGTTGAACACCACATTTGGGAAATAATTGTCGGGTCATTCAAACAATTTTTAGGAAAATGTGTAGTACTGTCCCAGGCATCTTGATATGCGTGGTGTTGGGACATCAATTGACAATGCAGGAGGGCATTTTTATAGCATACGCAAGTTCTACAATTAAAAAAGTAGGTTTTGGGGTCTTTTTTTGTAGGTGGTAAAAAAGGAACAAACAGGTGGAAGCTTAGTGCATTGGACCATCCTCAGCATGTCAATACATTAAAAAAAAATACCAGATTACCTTTGGTGCTTGGTGATGTTTGAAATTGCATTTTAGATAGCAGTGTTTTCTCAGAAGGTTCTTCAGTAATGATTATATTTTGGATTCAAAGTCAACTTCATACCATGTGCTCGGGACCTGTATGAGAAATGTGGGCGTCTACTGGGTGGGCAGGTATTTATTATGTGTTTGTATCTGACTGTTCTGAATTTTACATACCAGACATAGGATATATTAAGATGAAGATACCTGTGAACAGGACACATTGTGCAATGGCTTTAAAACTGTCAGCCGAAAAGGAACGCGCAGTTCAATGGAATCCAAATGTCACATGACATGGTGAGGGTAAACAGTAACCAAATGGGCTATGTGGCCACATCAAAGACGTGCATCATACCCCGGTAGTACCAAACAATGGTGTGACTTAATGCTCAATTCAATCAGCAAGTGGTAATTTTTACAGTCGTCTCTTGATGTAGATCGCCAGGATTTTAGCACAGACAGCATGCTCTCTTCCTTATAGTTTTGTATGTTGGCTGTCTGCATTTGACCAGCAAGAGAAACTGGGTCAGTCGGGGCTGATATTTGCATGGCATTGAAGCTTTTATCCCTTTGAGTAGTAAACTGACTTTGAAAAGAGGACTGGTGTAGTGCTTTCCTTGGACTTGTAGCCCACAAATGTCGAGCATCCTGCACAGTCGAGTTAGCTACTGTAATTGTTTAGCGTTTGAGGTGGTTTCTAGATGATGTGAAGCACATTTTAGCTGGAGCAAGGTTAGTCTGTTGCCCTATGTATGTGTATTTAATCTGTCTGCTCTTGACAAGCACATGACACAGCGTCAGTGGGAGCAGATATCTGCATGCCAATGAGGTCTGTGCCCATCTGACAGACACATTTACAGTGTAATGTGGGCTGTTGTCCCATATTCTAAGACTTGAATCTTTGAGGGTGGAAGGATCACTCAGAGAGGAAGGTTTTTAAGCTGGTCAGGGGTGTTATGTCTGCGTTTGGCTGCTAAGCATGTAAGGGTGCCCTATATCACCTTCAATAGCAATAACAGAAAGTCAAGGTGGGTTACAGAATAGGGTGGCAGTCAGCAGCATGGCCCTATGACCTTACAGTTAGTACTGTTTATCAGAATACTCCACTTTTATATGGAGGACTGCAAGATTCCAGTTCTCAGTAAAGTTACAATTCTAGGAGCCATCTTAGAAGTTTCACTATGTTGATTACATTTAAAAAAAAGTATTACCATCTGAAACTACTAAGACAAAAAATACTGTTCCTCTGAAACAAACTGAATCTCTCTTGCATGAGTCACCACCCTCCCAAGAATAGATTACAGTAATGTCTTACTGAGAGACGCAGATAAAACTAGCCTCCAAAAACTACAAGTGCTTTGAAATGATGCTATTCGCACTGTAAAAGAACTGCCCCGCAATTCCCAAATTTCTGAACTGCGGAGAGAACTGCACTGGTTGCCTGTGACATTCCACATACTTACCTTGGTACACAAATGTCTGCATGGCTCCGCCCCTCGCTATCTTGCTGAGAGACTAAGAGGTCCTCGGGGACCAAGTTACTTGCATGTACCAAAGCAAGATGTTCCCTGGGCTACGGGAGATCCTTTGTAATAACAGCCCCCATGGCATGGAATACCTTACTCATTGCTCTTCGACAGGAAGTTAACTTCTTGTGCTTTTGTAAAAACTAAAGACCTTCCTGTTGACATAAATTCTAGTGGCCTATGCCTCCCCTAACTGTGTCTTGTGCTTCATGTTCTGTCCTGAGTGTTATTGTGTACCCTGATGCCTGTGGGCTTTGGCGCTATATAAATAAATAAATCAACATTTTAAAAAACTGTAGGGGGAAAAAATCTTATCAAGACCCAGAGAGGGATAGCACAATGACTACAAGAGATGCCCTAGGCGGGACAGCTAAAGGCGCCCCCTAAGCCATGAGAGGGAACTGCCTATACCAGACTCTGAGGACACAAGAAAACCAACGATCCCTGAAGGCAATCAACGGTCCTGTCCTAGGAGTGACCAGACAAAGACAGACACCGAACTACGACTCCTCCGTTCTTGGTGGACTGTACCCCACTTGGCAAAGAGTGCCAAGGAACTCTCTATTTCCCTAAGACTGTGAATCACTTTTTGGACACTGTCCTGGGGGGATTGCCCAGGACGTTTGCTAGACAATAGGTTTGTTTATAGCAAGGCATACACAATAATTGATTAACCTATTCTGATACCATTTTGTATTGATTGTAGACATCTCCTGTCTTTCAGTTTGTCTGGGGATCCCCCTCAGGCCCATTGTAGTTTGTCTAATCTAGACTTGTGGGACGCAGAGAGGTCCTTTACACAAACAACTAACATCGTAGTTCCAGGTGCCAGCTCCGGTCTCCTCTACGTTCCTGCATCCCTGGCGCCGGTGAGACCCCGAAGCTTGAACCCCCGAAGCTTAGAGGCACGGAGGGCCGAGGTCCGGAACAGCGTCTCTTGTGGCATTTTCAGGAGTCCTGGGAATTACACGCCATAGAGTTGTGGTAGAGACGTGGTGAGCAGGGCGTTTAGAGCTACTTCCGGCCACATAGCCACGATTGACATTGGGGCTTAGGCCGATGGGTAACGCCCAGGGAGGGAGGAGTCATGGCTGCCACCACCTGCCAGCGGTAAACACAAGTCCAGGCACAGCCTCCGTTTCTCTGATGGGAACTAGACACTAGAGAGTTCTTAGGAGTTGGGCATGAACGGAAGGCAGAGACCTGGACCGAAGCGCTGTGTGAGCGCTGTGAGGGTGCACGAGCGGGAAGGCGAGTCGTACGGAGAAGGGACACTGAGGGCGGGTCTGTCATTACATTTGAAGTCGGATGGGAATATGACACTAGTGACAGCCACAGGAAGTGGTGGAGGGACGCTAGCAGAGGCCCGTTCCTCTAACAGGAACTAGGGACGGTGGCTCTGTTGCAGGGGAGAGGAGACTCTCAGAGAAGGCGGACCCAGGCAGGGCGGAGCAGTGACTGGGTGGAGGGTGCTGGGTTCGAGGAGGAGGAGCGGTCTCTGGAGTCGGATGCAAGGAGTGAGAGTGTTCAGAGGAGGTGGTAAGAATGGGTAAAGGGAAAGGGAAGGTTGGAAAGAAAGGGGGGTGGAGGAGGAGGAGGCAAAGAGGGGGAAGACATCATCTGTGAAATTTACACCTATGGAAGGGGGGAAGGGGGAAATGAGGGACGGCATTGCAGCAGATCCCCCCAGAGGGATGATGAAGGGGGGCTGGTCCGGGACATCTCAGGGTCGGGGACTCCAGAAAAATGTGCTTTGGAGGGGCTGGAAGCCTCAGTGAGCAGCATGTCTGAGGAGAAGATGAAGTCTGATAGTGTGTGGAAGGTAGTGTTGAAACCTGAAAATCGTGACAAGACGTTTCTGGGGGTGAATCCGACGGAGATTGCTAGATGGTTGAAGGCAGCAGTGGGAGATGTTTCCCGGGTACAAGTGGTGGCTGGGGGGCGGTTGTTGGTGGAGGGGTCGGATGCTGATAGCAAAGCAAAGATTCTGGAGGTGCATTGTCTGGGTAGGCATGCGGTAAGAGTGTTTGATCAAAGTGGAGTGTCTTGTAAGGAGGTGCTGTATGGAGTGCCAGTGGTTATGAGTATGTCTGAGGTGGAGGAGCAACTGGCGGGAGTGGGGGTGGTGGAGGCGTGGAGGTTGGGGAGGAGGGATGCACATGGGGATGTGGTGTCTACAACTGTGGCAGTGAGATTTGAGAGAACGGAGTGTCCGGAGGTGATGGAGATGGCTTATCAGAGGTATTGTGTGAAAGCATATGTGGCAATGCCGTTAAGGTGTTATAAGTGTCAACGATTTGGACATGTGGCGAGAGCATGCAGGAATGAGAGACATTGTGGGAGGTGTGGTGGAGAGCATGATATAAAGGAATGTAAGGTGGGGACTCCGGAGAAATGTGTGAATTGTGGGGGGGGGCATTCTTCCACGTTTAGGGGATGTGAGAATTACAGGGTGGAGAGAGAAGTGGTACAGGTGAGGGCGGCGGAAGGTCTGTTTTACGCGCAGGCTGTTGCAAAGGTGAAACCAGTACGGGTAGTGAGTGAGGTGAGTGAGAAAAAGTTGGTGGTGGATGAGGTTGTGGGAAGAAAGAAAGTGGTGGGTGAAGTGAAAGGTGTAGAAATGGTGGTTGTTCCGAAAACTGAGTTTTTGTGCTTTATAGTGAATGTGCTGGATCTGGTTCAGGGGAATACGTCTATCAGTTCATCAGATCTTACGAAAGGAGTGGTGGAAGCTGGGAGGATGTTTTTGAATGTTGTAGATGTATCGGAAGAAGATGTGTTTAAGAAGGTTGTTAAAGTGCGGAAGCTGAGTGGGGTGCCGGCATGAGGATTTTGCAGTGGAACGCGAGGAGTTTGTTGAGGAATGGACAGGAGTTGAAAGCCGTGTTGTGTGAGGAATTGAACGTTGACGTGGTTTGTATTCAGGAGACGTGGTTGAGGGGTGATTTGAGATTTGTGATACCAGGTTTTGAGTTGTTTCGTAAGGATAGGTTGGAGGGGAGAGGGGGGGTGTGGCTTTAGCAGTTCGAAAGGGGTTGATTGCAAGGGAGATTGTGGTGGATGGAGCAGTAGAGGCGATTGGGGCAGGGATTCGGGTAGGAGGATTGGAAGTATTGGTGCTGAATTATTATAATCCGTGTGAGGTGGTGGGTGTGTTGACTGGAGTGATAAGAGGACATGTGGGACTGTGTGTTTTGTGTGGCGATTTTAACAGTGCCAACACGTTGTGGGGTAGTGATAGGACAGATACGAATGGAGAACTGTTGGGAGACATGGCGGATGAATTGAGTCTGGTATTGCTGAATGATGGGTCGGGTACGAGGTTGGATGTGAGGACTGGGAAGCTGTCGTGCTTGGATTTGACCTGGGTGACTGCTGCAATTGCAGGTGAATGTGATTGGGAGGTGCGTGAGGATGGAGACATGGGGAGTGATCATTCTGCTATTTTGGTGACTGTGAGGGGTGAGGTAGGGATCAGGTCACGTATGACTGGGAGTCGGTTGAATTTTAGGAAGGCTGATTGGGAGGTGTACAAAGGAGTGTGTCGGGATTTGATTGTTGCAAGGGGAAGAGAGGCGGGGTTGGATGAATGGAATGAGCATCTGGTGCAGGGAATGAGAGCAGCGTCTGTGGCAGCAATTCCGGAGGTTGAGAAGGGGAAGGGTGGGAAGATCGAGGTTCCTTGGTGGTCGGTGGAATGTTCAAGAGCAGTGGCAGCACGAAAGAAGGCTAGAGCAAGATCGGTGAGAACGGGAATGTTGGTGGATCTGGTGGCATATAAGAAGGCTATGGCGGTGGCAGAGAGGGTGATTAGGGAAAGAAAGAGAGGATATTGGAGGGGCTATTGTGGGTCCCTGAGGAGTGATTCTGGTGTGAGTGAGGTTTGGAAACAGTTCAAGCGGATGTCCGGATTAATGAGGTCACAGGGTGGTATGTCTGTGTTGTTGAAAGGAGAAGAGGTGATTAGTGAGGATGAGGATAAGGCGAATTTGTTCACAGTTCGAGGAACTTCCCAGAAGAGGTGAGGATACGAATGGGTGTGGTAGAGGAGGAGACGCGAGAGGTGGTGGCGAATGTTGGGCCTTGGGAGGAGCAATATGAGGTTTCATTTTCGATGGTAGAGTTGAATGGAGCGATTCGGAAGGGGAAGTGGTCTAGCCCTGGGGTGGATGGAATTATGTATGTATTTTTGGAGAAGTTGCCTGAGGAATGTAAGTTAGAGGTATTAGCGTTGTTCAATGAGATCTGGAAGAATGGAGTTTTGCCGAAGTTGTGGAAAAGAGCGATTGTAGTGGCGATTTTGAAGGGTGGCAAGGTTCCTACAGAGTGTAAGTCATATAGACCGATTGCGTTGACTGTTGTGCTGTGTAAGGTTGTGGAACGGATGGTGGTTGAGCGATTGGGGTTTTATTTGGAGTCGAATGGATGTTTGAGTGACTTTCAGAGTAGGTTCAGGAGGAATCGGTCGGTGGCTGATCCATTAGTGAGATTAGTGACTGGGGTGGAGGAGGCATTATGTGATGGAGAGTTGGTGGGAGCGTTCTTTTTGGATTTGGAGAAGGCGTATGATATGGTGTGGAAGGGAGGGTTGTTAGTGAGACTGTTGGAGATGGGTGTGAAGGGAAGAATGTTTCGGTGGATCAAGGCATTCTTGGCAGATAGGACATTTCAGGTGAGAGTGAGGGGGGTGCTGTCTGAAGTTTGGAAGATGGAGAATGGGACGCCGCAGGGGAGTGTGATTAGTGCGATGCTGTTTAATGCGATGGTGGATGGGTTGATTCGAGCTTTGGCGGGAATTGGGTGTCAGGTGGATTTCTTCGCGGATGATGGTGTGGTCTGGGTAAGAGGGCGGTGTTTGTTGTTGGTACAGAGCCGGTTGCAAGCTGCGATAGTACGCATGGAGGAGTGGTGTGGGAAATGGGGTTTCTCGGTGTCTGTGGATAAGAGTGTGAGTATGGTGTTCTCAAGGAAAAGAGTGCAGCAGGAGTTGAATTTGGTTTTGAAAGGTGTGAGGGTGAAGAGCGTGGAAGAGTTTCGGTACTTGGGGGTGATTCTGGATAGAAAGTTGAATTGGAATGTGCAAGTGGATGGTGTGGTGGATAAGTGTAAACTCAGGCTGAATTTGTTGCGGGCGGTGACTGGGAAAGAATGGGGTGCGCAACAGAAGTGTTTACGAATGTTGTATAAGGGGTTGATTTTGAGTGTGATGGATTTTGGGTGTCAGGTGTCAGTGGGTTATACGTCGAGTCAGAAGTTGCGGTTCGATAGGGTACAGGCAAGGGCATTGAGAGTGTGTTCGGGTGGGATGAGGTCCTCCCCAGTGAATGCGGTTCAGGTGCTTGTGGGAGAGATGCCATTGGGGTTGAGGAGGGATGCGTTAAATATGAGATGGTGGGTGAAGTGCAGTGCGAAGAGTGTGGCTCATCCGGTGCGTGAATTTTTGAAGTATAATTGGAGGTTTGACTATTACAGGGATCGGTGGAGGAGAAAGGGGGGCACTTTTGGGTTTCACATGTGGGAGAAGGGAGTGCAGTGGGGTGTGGGTGATTTGATGATTGTGACAGATACGGATTTGGAGAGAAGGCCGAGATGGATGATGAGATCTCCAAAGGTGTGTTTGGAGTTGGCGAATGTGGTATCGAAGAAGAGAGGTATGCGGGGTGAGATCAAAGCTTTGGGTCAGGAGTATGTGGCAGGAAAGGAAGGATACAAGGTGTTTACGGATGGTTCAAAGGATCCTGTGTCTGGGAGAGTGGGAATGGCGTATTATCTAGAAAGCATTGGGGAGTATAAAATAGGACGACTGACGAATTATGTGTCTATTTGTACGGCTGAGTTGGTCGCGATTGCATTGGTGATTGATAGGGTGTGTGAGTTGGGGTATGAGAAAGTGGTGGTGTTCTCAGATTCATTGAGTGGGTTACAGGCGATTGTGGCAGGGGATGGTGATAGGAAGGATGTGATTTTGGACATTAGGATGAAGATTGATCGGTGTGTGCGCGGGGGTATGGATTTGGAGTTGGCGTGGGTTCCCAGTCATAGTGGCATTTTGGGAAATGAGTTGGTGGATCTGGCGGCGGGTGAGGGTATGAAGAGGGGAGCGATTGATGTGAGGTTGCCTTTGAGTGTGGATGAGGTGAAGGCTGTGATGGTGAGACAAGTCCTGGATGAGTGGCAGGAGAGGTGGGTGAATGGGGTGAAGGGCAGGTGGATGTTCGGTGTTCGTGGGAAAGTGTCGGTGAAGGTGGATGCAGGGAGTTCAGAATGGAGGAGGGGGGAGGAGGTGATGCTGAATCGGTTGAGGATAGGTCATGTGGGGCTGAATGACTGTCTATTTCGAATAGGGAAGCGTGAATCAAGGGACTGTGCGGTGTGTGGGGTGCCTGAAACGGTGGGACATTTTTTGATTAGGTGTGAAAGACATGTTGCAGAGAGAGAATTGATGAGGGTTCGGTTGACTGCGTTGGGTGTGGCTGAGCTGAGTGGGAGGACTATACTGGGAGGTGATGGGGAGAGAGGCAGGAGGAGGAGTAGTGTGATGTTGGATTTTGTGAGGCAGACGGGGAGGTGGGAGGAGTTGTAAGCTTAAATGGAGCCAAATAATAATTAGTGGGTACGGTGCACATCATCCTATAGGATGGGGAAGCGCCTGCGTGGGTCCGCCCACGCCTCCGATAATTAAGAAGAAGAAGAAGAAGACATTGGGGCTTCCGGTCCTCAAGAATATAAAGCTATCCCAGAGACAGTAAGCGGCACACTTGAGTACGAGGAAGTGGGGAAGCTGATTGTTTCTGGCTGCTTAAGAGTGGATGCCTCGCAGGACGCCAGCAATACTGCGATCCTTGCTGCATGGCTCTCTGGATTATTCCCGCTGAAAAGCACGGCCGAGCCTTAAGTGCATTATTCCTGTATTTTTCGTGGGAGGGAGGAGGAATGGTATGGATGCCCCTTTAACCAGTCGGGCGTGCCTCTCCCTCATTTGAACTGGACTGATTATTGACTCATGAACTGAATATTTTAAGCGCACTTTGCGCATCTTGTGGATATTTGAAATGTTATAGCTGCTAATTAGTTCTGAAACATTGAAGGCTATTTTAGTGTAGTGTGCTTATAACTATGGTGAAAAGGAAATAGGCGAATGCTAATGTGGAGGCAATCGGCAGAGCAACATTTCTAAATTGTTAAAACCGATCAACAAAGTTAATCTTTCAATAACTGAAATCAAAGGATAATGATAGCCCTGTAATCCCGGCAAGCTCTGCAGGTTACAGGGTCGTGGCACCTGGGGAAAAGGGGTTTGTAATTACTGTGGTAAAAGGGACAGCAACCTCATTGGGTAAGACGGAAGAGAAAGACTTTATGAGCCCGTCTCGGCCTCTAATTGTGTGGCTTTGGATAAGGACGATTTGATTTCTGTTCATGACCCGGTTCTGTCAAAGGGGAAATTACTGGGGAGTCTGAAACCCAGACTTCGCATATCAAAGGAAGACAATCTGAAGTGGCCCCTGTTACAAATCAAGTGGATGGCAGAAGCTTTGCTCTTACAGTAAATCAGCCCAGAAAAGAAACAGGAATGGGAATGTTGGTTGCGAGCATTGTGGAGCTGTATATATACCCCAGAGTCTGATTCGCCTACAATAGACAGCAGGACTTCCCGGGCTAAGGACAGCTTAGCGGCTGACCCCATCCAGCCTCTCCAGGCATCTGCTTGGGGAAGGATAGAGAACAAGCTGCTGAGTTGGCATCAGTACATTTTACCAAGCTGCTGAGTTGGCATTGGGCATCAGGACATTTTGAAACTTTCCTTATAAAGTTACATAACCAGGTTGAAGTCCTGGCCTTCCCTAGTGCTACTAATGCTGCTATTAATGGGGTGTGCAATGTAGAACCCCCGTACAAAACGGTAACCCGCCAGAGGTGCCGTAAACATTGTGGTGGGCCCCTCATGGGGATAAAGAAACAGGGCATACAAACCAAGGGCTTTGTGAAATGGGCACTCAGACATGCCCCGCTGACTAGGGTCCCAGTGGTAATGATGATGGCAACAGCAAGACACTGTAGCAACTAGAAAATAGTGTTACCTCATTACTAGAAAATAGTCTTACCTCATTCAAGAAATCAATCACTAATTTTATGGAAAGTCAACTGAAGTGGCACCGGAGTGTGAGGTCCAGCTTCCACCCTCCTTGCCATCTGTCTTTGCTCCTGCTGCCTTCTCCATTAGCGAGGTGCACTTGCTGTGATCTACTGCACCTCCAGGTGAATTAAAAAAAAAAACGAAAATCCCCAAAAAATGCTTGCAATATGGCCGAAATTCACAGTTTAATTGCGCATGACATCGCACTGCCTGTTTCAGGTTCATTGCCACCAGAAGCTTCCTTGCTGCATTGATTCCACATGTTTGACCACTGTTGTCCGCTTATTTCAAGATCTTGTGGCATTTCCAAGATGGCCGCTGTTGTTTCTTTGTGGTTTCAGGCAGTCTGCCTGAACTGCCTTCCTTGCACTGCTCTCCCATTGGTCACCAAGTGCATTCTTCTATCCAACTGGGGACTGTCAGGCTTTAGCTGGCCCACTCCTAAGGCACCTGTCTGCTACCTGTCTGCTATCAGATCTCTACTGCGGGTCCTTTTCTGCACCCTTGCACTAGACCTTTCAATAATGTTGCCATCACATTTTTCTAAGAATTCCGGACTGCCTTGACATTCACACCTTCTTAACCATGGGTTAGTTCCCTACTTCCTGGACTCACTCCTACCCCCCTTTCGGTTTTTTTGCTTTTTGGTTTAGAAGACAAATCTTGCTGTTTTTGCTTTTTGGTTTAAAAGTCAAATCATGCTGTTTTTGCTTTTTGGTTTAAAAGCCAGATCTTGCTGTTTTTGCTTTTTGGTTTAAATGTTAAATCTTGCTGTACCCTGCTAACTTGCTCTGCAATTTGCTTGTAATTGTTGCTTCTCTGTAACTTGCTGGCCCTGTGACTTCACTGATCTCTTTGTTCCACTCTTACCTGCTCCACCCTCCTTTCTTCCTCCTTTTCACGCTACCACTCCCATGGCGCTTTCTGTTTTTCCTATCTTTTCCAACTGCTTCTCCATTGACTATCTTTACCGTCTCACTAAGTCTGGTAGGAAGAAGTTCCAAAAGGATATATTGGCCTCCAAACCTGGTCTCCCTATTGCTGACACCTATTCCAGTGCCTACGCCAAACAGACACTCACCGACATCCTCTTTATCGTTCCTTCGACCGAGATCTATGATCTCTGTGTTCTGTCCTTTCTCTATTAATGGTGGCACCCGATGGGAAGCTCTCTTGGCTCCCTTTGACTCCTCTAAAGTCATCATTAAAGTCTTCCTTAATGGCACTGTCATGGTCCAGGGCCCTCAGGCCAACCTCCTCCTCTTTGACAGGCGTTTCCCACGCCTCATCAATTTCCTTTCATCTCCTGCTGCCCCCTCCTAACCCCACTTGGCTACCTTGCCCTCTCTTCCCTCCTCCTTTGCCCCACCTCAGGCTCCTTCTTCACCTCTGCAGGGGATACATCTGATTTGTACCTCTTTTCTCTCTAAGTGGGCAGACCTCTCCTCCTCCCTCCTGGCCTCAACCACTCAACTCCTCGTTCCTGGTGACCTCACTATCCATCTTAACACTCCTTGTTCCTCCTCTATACTCTTGCCTGACCTCTGTGATTCCCTCTCCCTTTCTATCCTCCCCTCTGGCCCGACTCACTCTGCAGGGCACACACACTTGATGTCTTTATCTCCTCTGACCTCCCACTCTCCATCACTGACCACTCCTCTCTCCTGGAGTGATCACTACCTCCTCTCCTCTCATCTCTCCCTCTCTGCCCCCCAGGCCAAGTCTACCAACACTGCCACCTACCTTCTTGGACATCCGGCCCATGAAGCGTGTTTCTCTGCCACATTCTCTCTCCCTCCTCCACCGTTGGTTAACTCACATCCTGACACAGCCCTGTCTATGCTCTACTCTTCTATTTCTAATATTATTGACGCTCTTGCCCATGTCATGACGATCCGTTTGAAGCCCAAATCCAAGTGCAATTCTTGGTATAACTCTAGGTTCACTTAAACTTAAGTGTAGGGCGGATGAGAGGAAATGAAGGGCTTCTTGTTCATCCTCTGACAAACTGGCCTGTCGCCTGCTCCAAAGGCAGTACCGACTCTCTGTCCACACCAAGAAGAGAGCCCACATCCAAGCCTGTGTCTCTGCCACATCTAACAACTCGGCCGAACTCTTTAAAATCTGTAAGGACCTGGCCAACCCTGCTGCTGTCTCTACCCCTCCTGTCGCCTCCCAGGCCCTTTACACAACCCTTGCCTCTCACTTCATCTAAAAAAAAACAGGATAAATAGTATAGGATATAATCTAGAAAGATGGCTACCAAAGCACCTAAATGTAGTTTGCTTACCATCACCTGCCACACTACCATAGAGGTAGGGCCTTGTCTAGCTGCCTGAACTCTCGAGATAGAATAGTGGCATACTGCAAGAGAGAGAGGATTCCACAAGGTGCCTTTACCTATAAGGGAGTTGATGCATATACTGATATTAACTCCTCTTTAAGTGACCCACTCTTTGATACCCCCTTTTTGCCAACAGGTCCCATTAAGGTTAGGGAGAGCTATCGCTCCTCTCATCCTCTTTTGCGTCATGTGACAAGGGGGAACTCAAGGGGTCAGAAGAGTGCAGCTACACAGCAACTGAAAAGGTTACTAAGTATCTGAATGGGAACTAAATCTAAAATAATGTGTTGGCCACCTCCAGAAATAGTCTACATTAGATTCTCGGGATAAAACCATCTGTAACTCAAGCCTGGATGGAATCCCAAGAGATAACCATATAATATCTCACCGGCGAGCCCAGAAGCGATTCTCAAAACATAGAACCCATGGAGGTAGGTTGGAATGGGTCCAATGTACCCGATCAGTATGTGGTCAGAGGCTTAAAGGCAAGAGAATTTCACCCTAGAAACTCATCTCAAGCAGCTAGTAGTCCAGCAGTTTAACTCTGAGAAGAAAGTTAGAGCTGGTCTGGCAAGGATCAGCACCAAGAAGCCACCTACAAATGGGTGTATCCAAAGGAGAAGGACAAGGAAGGTGAGGCCACTGGAGTGCAGATGCTTTTCCCAAAGATCATTGGGTCCAGGATATAAGCTGCCTGTTCAGGTAGAAGGGACAGCCACTAAGACCTTTTTAGATACTGGCAGTCACAAAACAGCTCCAAAAGGTGGATTTGGTGTTTATACACCCATTCCTTCCTGGGAGACAGGTGCAAATAACATGCATAGACGGAAAGCAATCTTTGCCCTCAAAACACAAGAAGACACCTTTCCAGTGGAAACAGAGATAATTCCAGGGATCCTTGAACGAGCTGACCGTGGAGCAGACCTTAAATATTTTTCTATCATGTTTGTGTCAAAGGAGTCCCAATCAATATTAGGGAAAAGTCTTGGACTGGCCCTATGATTTCCTTTGATTTCCTTTCGTATGGCCATACTTACCTTTCCTCCATGAGCATGTGATGATTTCTCTGGGAAGGGGGCGGAACTGGGATAGCAATACACTTTCACAAACATCATAGAGCATGCGTGCAGTGAAATTCTGTGAAACCTCTCATCTCATGTGCATGCACCCAACAGCAACCTCCAGTCCATTTTGATCAGTTTGGAAATGTATGGGAACTTATCAGCAGGGGTGTAGTGGAAAGGGCATAATGGACTAGGAGTACAATACTCACTATGGTGAAGATCTAGTACTTCTACATCCTGCCCTCTTTCCTTCATACTTATGTGCAATTTCTAAGCATTTTAACAAAGAGGAGGGATACAATATTATAAAACATTATAATAATAGAATACCTTAACAGTAATATAGAATGTTAAGAAACCTAAACAGTAATACTGAAATGTGTAACCAAATAGGTTCCTGATGATCGCCTGCACAATTTCATTGTCAGACCTGGAATTGTATTCCAAAGAGTAATGCTTTCAGAAAGCTTAAGGTGTGGCCCAAGTCACTGTCTTGCAGATGTTCTGGTATGCCACTGAAGCTTCACTATTCCTGGCCAAATGAGAATGTATACCTTTAATTATTGGAATTTTCAACTTGTAACATTCCAGGATATAAAAAACTATCTACCTGCCTATAGCAGATTTGAGGCTTTGCGACCTGAAATAGCACCTCCATAAGTATCAAATAACACATGAACAGACCCCCGAATCCAGGTTGTTTGGACAGGACTGTGCCCCGTTTTACTTACGAGAGATGGTATGGCTGCCCAAGGCACAAATTGAAGGGCGCCCTGAGATGATGATGTTGGGGTGGAAGATGTGGCATCGAGCATGGCAGATGATGGGGAACCCATTCCCATGCTCCCCGCAGGTGCCACTAGTAGCACTGACGGGGGGAGATAGGCAGCTGAGGATGATAATTAGGAACCACTGGGAGTCGGTGGGGCTAGTGACGATGGGAGATATTTGGCAAGAGGGGACCATTACAGATTTTGAAGTACTGGGGGAGGAAATGGGATTACATATGGGTCAGTATATCACGTATCATAGAATGGTGCAGATAATTAGGAGAACATAGCCCGAAACGGTACTGGAAGAAGAACCAGATGCCAGCATAGACATGATTTATGACATAACGGAGGGAGGGCACGAGATCTCTAGACTATATGAGATGATAATGTCCAAGGTTGGAAGGGAATTACCACAGCTGAGACTAGATTGGGAAGGGGAAGTGGGAACCTCGATAGAGGATGGGATGTGGGAGCATGCTCTGGGGTACCACAAGAAGGTAACCAGAAATGCTAGATACAACTATATATTACGCACAGAGCATATATGACACCCCAGAGGATGTCTAGGTTTAAAAATGCTGGAAGACAAGACAAACATGTCCCAAATGTGATGAAGAAAATGCCGGCATTGTACACATGTTTTGGTCATGGCCAGTAATTGAGCGCTTCTGGGGTGAAGTAGCAAGGAAACTGGCGGAAAAAGGGGTCACAATTGTTATTGATACAGCCTGGGCATGCTTGCTGGGGGGGATCCCCAGATCGCAGAAACTTAAGCATGTTAGCAAATTGAAAGATCTAGCATATGTGCTCGCAAAAAGAAGAATTGCAATGGGATGGAAGACATGTCACAGGCCACGGGTGGAGGTGTGGTGGGGGGAGTTGCAGAAATGGGCAGATGCTGAAACCATGGTATGGCAGGAGGCAAGCAATGTAGGGGTAGAGGAGGAGGTGGGAACCCTAATGGCATGGAAATCATTAATAGCGGAATTGTTTGGAACAACACAAGACCTGACAGAATGCACGGAATGCAAGACCCCACCACGCGAGGCAGATACAGAAAGCGTGGAATAAACAGGCTCGTAAGGGAGGGTGGGATAAGGGGAGCAGTGACCAAAAATTAAGCAATGTACAATGGAACTGTTGATATTTGTACTGCGTGTTTGGTTTGTATTGTTTTTGTTTGAATAAATCAAAAAAATTGTTTAAAAAAAAAGTATCAAATAACACAGCTGTGACCTCCTTGGTGCGGTCCAGATAAAAGGGCTACAACCACATGAAGGCTTGCATTCCCAAGACTACCAATTCCATATATACTGGGTCCAATTCCAAACCATAGGACAAATGAAAATGGATTTACAGGGCTCTGATAATAGTTAAAACAGATATTGGGCCTCATCATGAGTTGGGCGCTAATCTGGCACAATTTCTGCTGAACGGAAATAGTGTTACTGCTGGGTCGTGCGGCAGTATCAGCACTGTATCACAACCTGCCATTAACATGCCCTGACTGCGGAGGTAACAATATTAGTGCCTGGCAGAAACTGTGAACTGTGCTGAAATAAGGATTCCCGCCGAGGAAACAGTGCAAATAGTGATATTGCCAGCAAACCCAGCGCTAATAGCGCCAGCTGAATTAGCTTCACTGCCGGAACGGGAAGCATTGCTGCAGCCATTTTGAAAAACTCAATCCATTAAATATCTCCACCCCCAAACACAGGCCAAAGACCAACTGGCCATGTGACACACACCCACATCCACATCTGTCCCCATCATTGTGAACCCACATGCAAATCTGCACCTCCACAAATCAAATGGCCTTGTTACGTACAGTTATACTCACGATGGCTACCTTTTTCCCACTCTTTCACACTATATCACCAACTATTTTCCTACCTCTCATTCAGACCAAGATCCCATCTGCTAATCTTAACACAGCCCACACATCCATCTCCTCCTGCCCCCTCACCCCATAGGAATGGATCCATCGCTTTACATCCCCACCCAAGCCTTTGATTGCATGTACACTCACCATGAGGAATGCTAGACTAGGGTCACGCTTCCTTCCTAAGAAAGTAAAAACCAATCTTACCCCCCTCCAGGTAACCACCAGGTCCGCACTTACAGTACTCAACAACTCTGTGCCTTCCCCGGCCCCTCTGCCTATTGAGAACATGACATCATCTATCATCCCTACCCCAGGACCACAATCGCTTCCCCCCAACATTCCGGAGATCAAAAGAGCCCTTATTAATTCTCGATCCCTAGTTTCCCACGTACTAGATATTCCAGACTTCATTACTTCTAACCAATTTAGACTTTATAGCCATATCAGAAACATGGCTACATCCTGCTGCAGGCCCTTCCCTACCACTAGCCCTCCCTGACAACTTCACTATTATCAGAGCAGATAGCGCAAAGGGAAAAGGAGGCGGTGCCGCCTTCATAGCTAAAACTAACCTTGGCTTTAGAGAATTTTCCAGTACTCCCTTAACATCAGCCGAGCTCCTCTCAGTTAAGCTTCCGCTCTTCCCTACCTGCACCTTACTCATGCATCTCATCTATCGACCCCCCCGGCCCTATGTCCTCATTGGAAGAAGACATTTCAGCCTTGTTAACACAGAATACTAAACCTGGCTCTCAAATCATCCTGCTTGGAGATCTGAACCTAGGACTTGACGACCCCAAAGATATGAATGTCACAACCTGGGAAAACACCATCTCACAACTAGGCTTCAAATCACGCATTCATGAACTGACTCAAATTAAAGGTAGAACCTTGGATTGGCTGGCAGACCTCAACTGTTCACCACCATCCTCAATAATGAACCTTGTGCCTAGTCTGACCACCACTGCATTACACCTTTGTCGTACAAGAGCAAGTCTGCCTCAATTTTAGCGTAACCATCGCTCCCCCACTATGTCCAGGAACAAACATAACCTAACTTTTGACAATTTACGGTCTCTTCTACAACCCCCTTGCCAACCTACCCTACTACATTGTCAAGGACCCCGTCTCAACCCATCTAAACAAATGGTTTTCAGCAGACCTAAAATTGCTACGCAATGCAAAAAGATCAGCTGAAACCATTTGCAGAAAGACACCTTCCTCCCCTAATAAAGATAACTTCTCCTCAGCCGCCTCGACTTAAAAAGCTGCCATTCGTAGCACTAAAAGAGAAATCTATAATGATAGAATTCAGAATGTTAAGTCAAGTTCAAATGAACTCTTTACCATATTAAGAGAACTAGAGGCTCCTACCGCCTACTGCAGGAACATGCCTGGAAGACGCTGCCTGGTATGGAAACATCCAGAAAGCCCTTTCAGACAAAATTGCCTTACTGCAAGCAAAAATAGAAACAAAAAAATAGCCTATCTATTAGCTCTAATAATCTCAAAATACCGGACCTCCAACAATCATCATGCACCCCTTTTCACTTCTCTCCAGTTACCATCAAGGAAGTAGAAAATATAATCTTAGGAATCAAACCTTCTAATTGTCAGGGAGATCTATGCCCAGCCCTGATTATCAAGGATGGAGCAAGAGAATTAGCACCTTTCATAACAGCCCTGATTAACTCCTCCTTCAAAAACGACGTTGTCCCCAACAATTTAAAAGAAGCTTGGGTCATGCCACTTCTTAGAAACAACAATTTAGACCCCAGTACTCCTACCAACTTTAGGCCCATAACAACCATACCCTTTCTCTTAAAAATTCTAGACCGCGCTGCCTATATCCAAATACAAAAACATTTGGAAGACAATGACTTACTAGGCCTTTGACAATCCGGCTTCAGACCAAGACACTGTACGGAAACCGCTCTCTTGGATCTAAAAATCCAGATGGATGAAACCAAGTACAAGGGCAAACTGGCTATCCTCCTACCATTAGACCTCTCAGCAGCATTCAACCTTGTTGACCATAAAATCTTGGCCAAACAACGAACGATAGCGGCAGCTTTCTCACCGAATACCGCCAGCAGGATCGAATAATTTCTTTCAAACAGAACTACCAGAGTTTTAGCGCTTTCCGAATCCTCAACTCCAGCGGCCATTTACTGTGGAGTAACGCAGGGATCCTGCATTTCTCCCACGCTCTATAACATATTTACAAAGCTCCTCTTTGATCGACTTGACAACCTGGGTGTCACCTACACCTAATTATGCAGATGATACCCAGGTCCTCAGTGCACTCTCAGGATGCTATGTCAAAGATGCCAAACTGATAAACAATATTTATCTTGAGATTCGAGCATGGATGGCGGCTCACAGTTTTTGTCTAAATGACAAGACCAAGCTCTTGATCATCGGCTCGCAAGCTCGACTAAACAAACTAGACAACCCCTACACAGCCTTTAATATTGATGGGAACACTATAAAAGTCGCCAGCGAAGTCAAAACGCTTGGAGTTTACCTAGACTCCACATTAACTCTTAAAAAACAATTCAATGCCACAGCCTCATCCACATCCTACACATAAATGCCTGCAAACCATTCGTATCGTCCAACAGCTGTATTACACTAGCCAGAGCCCTGATCCTCTCCAAGTCTTGCAGAACAATGCGTTGCGATCCACCTTGAATATTCAACGCTCCTCTCACATATCATCCCTCAGGCAGGACATTCACTGGCTACCTGTGTGTGACAGAATCACATTATGATCCTTAGTCATCACACATAAATGTCTATCTAACACAGCCCCAAAATACCTGACGAAAAAATTCTCCAGGACAGAGTCGGACAGACCTACTAGATCAGGTTATCTCAACAGACTCACCATCCCAAATTAGAACTTAAAAACCGCAGGCGGCTCTAGCTTCCCAGTGCTAGCAGCCAAATACTGGAACTCGCTCCTCCCATCCATTAAAGCAGAATCTTCCTTCTGGGCCTTTACAGCCAAGACAAAAGATTGGCTGTTCTCCCAGGGATTGCCTAAGCTCAGCTTACCACTAAGGTTTGGCGTACCTTAATGTTCTTAATTTGTACAGTTTTGCTACATATTTTTGTAAATTCTTTGCTACCATGGTTCCTCCCTGATATTGCAACTTGTAAATTCTGTTTTTAAACCTATTGTAATTTATGGAACCTACCTGTTATCGTAACCTGTAGATTCTCTCTACTAGTGTTCTTTAAACTTATTGTAACCATGAAACCTACTTGATATTGTAACCTGTAACTGTGTAAAAATCTTTAGTAACCAAGTAAATGAACTAAACTAAACTATCAGACCATCTATGCCCATCAGCCCAATTGTCTGGGGTCCTACTCAGCACCATGTAATGAATGTCTTGCATCTGAGGATAACGATGAGGCAGGCCCATCTGGGAGTGGAACATCCCAGTCCTCAGGAACCATCAGTACCACCACCACCCCGCAAAGTGGGAGGCAGGCCACGCCAAGGCAGATGTCCTACCACGGCACACCGTGTCACAGCAGTACTAGGCCCACACCCCCAACAGCCCACCAGGAGCAAAGCAATGTCTGCTGCACCCACACCGGAAGCTGTAGGCACCACCACGGAGACCATGTCACCTAGCGCAGTGACTGTGAAAATACAGGGAGACAGCAGCCCGGTCACAACACATGCGAAAGTGCCAACAACCCCTTGCAATCACCTGACCCGGACACTGACACACCATCATATGGCTCCCCTGTCAACAGCCCATGCCAACAGCGCAGACCCTCTCCAACGCAACCTTCATCCAACCTTCACCCACACTTGGCATGCTGCTGCAGAGGCTGGGGGACATGGAGCAGCGACAGATGGAGATGGAGGCCAATGCGAGCACACATGCAGGACATACGCAGCAGTATCCAAGAGGCCACACACAGGATTGCGCAGGACAACGCCAGAACACAGGGATTGACAGCATGCTCGCACTGACGGCATTTGGAGATGATGGAAGGCATCTCAGCACTTGCAGAGGACATTTGGCAAAGCAATGAGTTGGTACGACAACAGCTCCTGGGGCCTAGCTGCTAGATTCCTTCAAGTTCCACCACACAAACAGGGCACTCCCAGAAGAGCATGCAGAGGCGTCAGTCCCTGCGTCATCTGCGCTCCAGATCACTGGGAAGGGGGAAGAGGCCGCAGACATAGACAATGACTTGACACCAATTGCTCTGAATGGCCATGCCGTGGAGTTGTTGGTGGGAGGGGGGAGGAGGGATAGTGTGCTGGGGAGTTGGTGGTGGGAGGAGGGATAGTGTGCTGGGGAGTTGGTGGCGGGAGGGGGGGGGTTGTTTGGTCACTAAATTCAATTAAAACTGTGCAAATCCATCAGTGCAAGGGCATTCATGATTGTGTCTTAGTTGTGTTTATTGATTGGGTGGTGTCATACAGTGGTGCATGGCGTGTGCCATGTGAAAGTGTCAAAAGAAATTATCTATCAGGCCCTTGCTTGCAATTCTCCCATCCCTCACGTCATCTCCGAGGTTGCCTGGACTGGCACTTGCCTGGGCACTGTGTCATCATCCTCTGGGGGTGACATGTCCCTGTCAGGGGGTAGGGTTACATTCCGCCTTATACAAATATTGTGCAACATAGCACACACAATCACTGTCTTCCCTACTTTTTCAGGTGTGTACATCAGGGACCCGCCTGTGCAATCTAGGCAGCAGGAACGTGCCTTCAGGAGTCCAAAGGTCCGCTCAGTGCACACACAGGTTCTGCTGTGTGAGTGGCTGTAAGCTATGTCATGCAGTGTTTGTGGATCATGCATAGGGGTCATCAGCCAGGTCATCTGGGGGTATCCAGAGTCACCTGCATGGGGAGAGGCACACACATCAATCACTTTGGAATGTGCGTTGGTGGAGTAACATTTTGTATCAGGGAAATGGACATTATGAGCATGCATATGGGGCTTCATCGCACGGGATATGCCTCTACAATTTCTGTGCATTCTGTGTCACTGGTATAATGCATTCTCTGACCTTCACATGCACCCTGTTACATTGCAGAAGATGTTTGGTTATGTGTCTGTTAGTGACATGTGTTCCTGTAGGTGGTCTTGGGACTGTGTATTGCTCTCTTGCTTGTGGCATGCATGGTTTCCCATCAGATTTCCATACTCTTCTGGGGGCAGCTGTGCAAGATTGAAGGGTGGGTGTACAGGAGTAAATGGCTGTGGCACTGGCAGGCCTGCAGTTGTGCGATGCAATGTTGGCATTTGTTTGTTATTGCTTTGGATCCTGCATGATGCATTGTGGTACCTGTAGTCATGTGTATGGTTTGCATTGTGAGCATGTCTGTCCACGTGTGTCCAACATGTGCATGCACCCTGCGCTGTACTCTGACGTTGGTCCAGGGACCAGCTAGGTACTACATTTGCATTTACTTGTCAGGCCATGCTTTGTGTCATTCATTGCATCCCCCATTAATTTGGTCAGGGACTTCACAGTACATGCAAAATATATTACAGGGTAACCCCTACTCTGGCTCGGGCAGGGGCACTATCAAGGAAAACAAAAAGAGAGTGCCCTACCAGGAAATTTCTTTTCTCTGAACAAAATTAGCTGAAACAACTTCTATACATTTTATGTCACTGAAGGTGGAGATAAGTGCATTAACTGCCAACCTATTTTGGTGTCCCCCAATAAATGAGATTGGCAGACTTCCTCCAGATTCTAACCGTTGTATTCAGAAAATATCATGAATAACTCATACAGTTGTTTTTTTAACTAATTTTAGCTGAGTCGGATGTGTTTCCCTGTGTGTGATTGCTGGACTGAGCACATCGAGATGCTCTGTTTTAGAGAAAGCTCGGGTTTGCAGAACAAAACCGATAAGAGTAACAACCCTATAAAAGGCTCATTCACCATCTTAGACTTCGGTCACAGCTCACGCATGAGTGATTGACAGCTCCCGCTCCACGCTGTTACAGAAGTCACCTGAGGAGCTTGTGTCACAGGGCTCTCTTCTTGGATACATGTATGAGGCACAGCAAGGAAAAAGGAAACACACTGCCCGCTCAATTGGTGGTGACAGGGTTTAGGGAAAAAATGCAACACTTATAGAGGTACAAAGTAGACCGCTGCTCTCAAGGAAGGGTGTAGCTAGCCTTACATGAGAGTAGTGACTGTCTCATGCAAGCCAGAGAGTTTGTCAAGGGGCAGAGGATGGATATGGACAGAGCCGAACCCGTGCACAACCTTCCAAAATAAACCTAACTTTTCTGTGTCTGCAGTGCAATGACCCTGGAGAGAGTGGCGCAGGGATAAAAGTACCTGATATTCAGTTACATGGAAAGTCAAATATTTGTGTGTGGTTAGCAATAAATAATAATGTTAATATGAGTAAGTTACACTAAATCATTCATTTGGAATAGCCCTGTAGCTTAAAAACTCGATCTGCAGCTCAAGTTTAATTGAATTAAATGAAACATCTTTCTTAAAATCACAATTCACAATAGCATACCTACATTTACATCTCTGCCATCCTTGATCTTGTTGTGTTGCCTACAAAAAATAAACAACTTTGATGAAGTGCACAGTGGCTATGGGATACAATAAACGTTAATATGAACCATCTACACACCACAATTATATACAGAAACAAATATGTTCTCAAACACTACACTCTGTTCCATTCAAAGCAATAGGCTGCATTGTATTCAGTGAGGTCCACAAGGTACAGTTAGACATGAAAAGAGAAAGAGAAAGCCTGTAACATTAAATAAAATCACTTGCAAAAGAACTGGCAATGTAAAGATGTGGCTGTGACGCATTTACTTCTGCCCTGCCGGTGTACAAGGGTGAGTAGTGGATTAAGCGCCTTCTCAGCACTCACACAAAACAGGCACAGTTAAGAGAGGTGCCTTTAGCCTTTTGTTGTAAAGTGGGCAGAGGAAAGGCTATACTCCAAAGGGGATGAGAATGAAATCCAGTAACAACCTAAATAGCAAAGTAAAACAGTCAAAAATAAAGGGAATGTCCAATCAAATTTCTATATAAATATATATACTTTAATTAAAAACACCATTTGCAATTTTAACAAAATAGAAAACCACTAAACAAAACCCACCCTTGAGGAAAGAACACAGAATATGCGAAGATAAAAGGGTGCAGCATTCTTGGTAGTGGATCAGGAGTGGCTGTTAAAATCCACCATATGTTTTTGTGAGAAAAGGGATTACAGTGACATAACCAGTCTCAATAGTTATCAGTCAATATGTTTGACAGCAGTGAACTAGTCTTCTTGCTGCAGTGCGAACTGATCGCTCCAAGTTCAGGTCCAGTGGTTTTTGTGTAAGCCGAATCAGGGAGCAGGCATCTAAATGGTTTGAAACAGTAGCTCACAGCAGTTTGAGCAATAGTGTTCATATGGCTCACCAGGGTCGGTTCGAACATGTGGGTTTGGTTTGAGACATGGTAACTGCTGGTTAGAGTCGGCATGTGACACTCCAGTGGTTCAATTCGAGGTCCAGTGTTAGTTCAAAGTTGTGATCCAGATGATCTGAGGTGCAGTCTGCAAGGTGGCAACTCAATGTTGAGCCAGTTTGAGTTATTTGGTAAAAAGTGGGTCATGTCAATGAGTGACACAATGCTTCCAGTGGTTCAAAACCAGGTCTGGCAATGAGCGATTGCTTCAAGCCAAACAGGTTACAGGCTCTGCTAGGGATGCAACAGTGTTGAGTTTGAAGTTCGAAGAGCTGCTCAACGGAGTGCAGTTTGTAAGGGCCACCAGAGTTGGCTCGACAGTAGGTTTGAAACCGAAAATGCTAGTGACTGGTGACTGTATGTGCAGATCAATTCCAGCAGTTCGGTGCAGAGTTCGAAGGTCGCCATTCTATGAAACTCCCAGGGTCCAGTCAACTGTTGATGAAGATCGGAAACAAAGAAGCTGGCAGTTTGAAGAGATATCGTAACCATATTTTTCGTAGTGTACTTAGGAACAATGCTATGTGATGCCACTTCCTGTTTTGTCAAGGGGTGAAAGGCAGTTTCTGTGATGTCACTTAGGGGTGGGGTCAAATGACATAACTCATCAGAGGTCAAGGGTCGTGTGATGTCACTTCTGCTACCCATGGCATTTTGATGAAATGATGTCCCTGGCTAGCTACATGTTCCCTGCAACCACAGCAAATCTCTTCTCCTTCATGCAAATCCTGCTGTAAATCAAGGGTTTGCATGCAGGGAATTGGGGCTGCAAAATGTGAAGCATAAAGTGTGCCTAGCATTTTGGGACTAAAGGGCTTTGTTAACTGATCTCATACTTTTGCATATGATATTCAGACTCAACATACGTCCCAGGGGGAAGTGCGCCGAGGACCCCAGTGACTGCCCCACCACCACCTTATGTCCCATCAACAATCACCCCCGCCTCCACAGGGCCAAGTACACAGGATTTAGAAGTAGCACTAACATCTACTCAAACTGAATTGGCCCAATTGCAAGCAATTTGCGAAACAACACAGGTAGCGGGGGGAGGGCCTCTGCCGCTGAAAAGCTCATCTCTCCTACCATAGTATGAATGAAAATCAGGGGACTTTCTCTTCAGGGTAGATAGTGCCCCTATAAAGGTGGTCCGGGTAGAACAGGAAGGGGAAATAGAAAGTGTAGGATATGATACAGTGGCTCCGTGAGGGATGAAGAAGATTGGAGTGACTTTGATGAAAGTAAAGAAGGGGCTGTGGGAGGGGTACAACAAGTGCAATGGGTATCTCCACGGGCGAATGAGGAAGACGGATGGGAGGGAAGGCTCCGGAACAGAATGGGGTGGATAGCATTAGCAAAAAAGACAGGAGCAAACGTAAACAGTGGAAAAACAAAATCAAAGTTTAAAAAATGCCCCTTATTCGTAAAGGGGGTAGGACAACCTCACTATGTACTTTGGGCATTGATGGATAAAAATAACCTCCTCAAGTCCCTCCCCCCACTCACGGCGGGCGAGGGAAATTTGATTTATGCATTTGAGAAGAATGCTGCGGGGGTGCCTCTGGCCATAGGAGACATTAAAAGTCTTTTCATGTCAGCAGTAAGAGATCAAGCAGACTTCCCAGATACTCCAGTTTTACATTCTATAATGCAATGCACTATGGAGGATGAGGAAGATGCTGCGCAGTACATTCTCTGGGTGCAGGAAATGTGGCGCACAGAGACAGGCACAGTATGGGACCAATCTACCTCCCTATACTATTTCATCATTAAGAGAGGGCTCCCAAAAGAAGTACAGAAGGTACTTGATAAAATAGCAGGGATAGAAGTCAAGGGCTGGCCTGAAATACAGAGCATTATCATACACCATTGTATGAGGATCAAAGAGAGGGAAAAAAACTGTGCAGAAGAGATTACCCGAAGAAGCAAAGCTGGTATAGAGCAAGTTATTGAAAGTCACAGCAGTAACAGCTGCCAAGCCCTCAGAGCAGCTGGGTGAGGAAGGCGGTGTCTCAGTAGCTATGCAAGCTAGAATGGCTGGAGTGTGGACAGACAATGGACAAGAGCAGTGTGGAGGAGAACAACAGTACATGGGACCCTAGTGGTAAGCAAGACCGGCACGAGGAAGAGGTGGGATCAGGGGACAAAGAGGGGGATACAGGAGACAAGGTCCCAGGGGAGGTGGAAACAACATGCAGGAGATGGGGTCACTTTTCACCAGAATGCTGCAGCAGACCGAGGAGGTCATTATCAATACAACACACCCCATTATAATCAGCAGCAATGCGGGCATCCCCACGCGGGCAGCCCATATGGCCTCTCCAGGGACATTTTGAAGAGGATGACCCACCTCACCATCCACCACCTCCCGGCTATAACACCCTATGCCACCCCCCACATAATATGCAGACACACTTAACACGCCAAAACCATCAGGTGGCCCATCGCCACAACAACCCTTTTGCTACCACCCCAAAAGGTGCAACGGCGCCCTAATCGGGGACCTGTGTGCTCAATGAGAACGTTTTTGCTTGCCCCGGGACAGATACACATCCATATTAGGACAGCCCACAGAGAGCACTTGTGTGTCCAGTCCTACCCACTACCTTAAAACCAAACGAGGAACCACTGGTGGGGGCAGAGATAGGAAATAAACAGTTTATTTTTATGGTGGACTCAGGGGCAGAGAAATCGTGTGTATGTGAAGGTGATTTTCCGCTGTCTGATAAAAATCTCGAGACGCAGGGGTTCTCTGGGGCTGTGGTCATGGTTCCTTTTACAGAAGAATTAGATGTCAAAATAGGGGGAAGAAAAATACAAGCTCCCCTACTCTTCTATGAAAGTTAACCCGTTAATTTGCTAGGGTGATATTTTCTCAGCAAGTTAAATATGACAATATCATTTACCAACAGAGGGACACATTCCCGAACCTTACTACTATCCACAAGAACGTAACAAGAGAAACCCCAAAGCCCGGTGTATTTGTAAATAATGATAATGAGAGTGGGTCCAATGCAGAAAATGTTTTAGGGCCAACCCCCACTATATTTACAGTAACACAAGCTACCTCACAACCTGACATAGAACCTACTTCACGTCTCAATTAAATGTATAGTATGTTTCCCAATGCAGCCACGAGTTCCCCATATTGGCAGCAAATCCCTGACACTGGTGAAATGATAAACACAGGTATTTTCTCAATGTATCATTTGAAAACTATGAATGTACAAAAAACAGTATGTGTCACAGTCAGAGTGTGAAAAAGGTCACTAAAGAAAAGACAGTCTCTCTTGCAAAGCAGAAGGAAGAGAAGACAAACATGCCAATATAAATATGATGCATATCATGGTTTAGGATTAGATAAAGTAGAGGACCTTCGCCACCCTGGCCAACCGCCACTGGAAGAAAAGCCACGAATGGTAGTTGCTATGTGTGTTCCCTTATACCTCGTGCATTTGGGATGCCTAAGGTTTTAGTACCACAAGAAACCCCTTTAACAGAACCACAATGTCTCATCCACCTCACACTATGTAGGATAAAGAGCACCTTCCAGGTACACGCAGTAAAAATGGAACTTCTTCCACCTGACGAAAGAATATGCAAAAAGGGAACACTGGAAGAAAAATATTTTAAAGAACCATTTTTTGCCACAAAAGGAACAGCTTTCGCACAAAACAAGTGGCAACATTCACCATTCATGTGCAAAGCTGAAGCACTGCGTGGGCTATCAGATAAAAGGCTACAATGGATGCAAGACACGTGTGCACAAATATGGACTGACCACATTGCCAAGCTGACATGGGTCACAGCACATGAAAAACCGATCAAGATACAGCATGAAGAAAAATTCGAACTCTCCTTCTATGGGGAAGGAAAAGTACCCATTGGTTCTAAGACATGTTGCAACAGAACCCTCGTCACTGCTGCCCTGATGGACCACTACTGGGTGTGCGGAAAACAGGCATACTTACACCTGCCGTCATCATGGAGTGGCTACTGTGCCCTGGCAACGCTGCATTCCGCACTGCTGGTGATCCCGGAAGAGCATGTAAAGGGGGGAGGGATGCCCAACCCACAGCAACTGGCACCCCAACCAGCAGACGAATCGCCCCCAATCTTCAACATATGGTCTGAAGAAAAACTGCAAGATCAAATATTGAGAAAAAAGAGAGCATCCAATTACCTGTCTCAAGATTCTTCTGACCTTCTTGCGCAGATTCCTGAAGAATACAAACCTTTTAACTCTGCAGAGACATTTTTTGCATCACTAATACCCAGCATCCAAGCACAAGCAAATGCGAAGTGGCTCCAGATTGTACGCTGGGAGCTGATCCAGTTGGCAAACGACACTGAGGAAGGGTTCAATGTCATTTAGGTGGAACTAAGAGCACTTCAGCTCATTACGACGTAGAACAGATACGTTCTGGATCTCTTGACTGCAATGGAAGGCAGTGTTTTAAAAAAAATCAGCAGTTCATGTTGCACATTCATAACTTCTTCAGATGCGGACAATGGGACACTGTCACACATGATTGCGCAGTACACAAACTGGGGGTGAGAATGAAAAAGGAGGGAGGTGTGCAGCACAGTGATTGGTTCAACATAGTCTTCGGCTGGGTACCATCGTGGCTTGGAACTACAATAAATGAATGCTGATCTCCATCATCGTGTTCCTGTTGCTGATATTCTGAGTGTGCTAGTTAGGGGTTTGATACTGTTCTAAGGTCGTTCCTAGTAGTGCGATGATGATGGGGGCCATTGGAAATAAAAATACCAAGATGCCTCATGATACTAGGGAAGCATAAGTGCAAACTGGTGAGAGGAGAGTGATGAGCCCAAATACTGGATGGTGGCAATATATAATACAGGAGATGTAGTGGACAATTTATACCACACTACCATTAAGCAGCCCCAGGATCGCCACAATTATAAAGAGGTATGGGTGGATCTAAATGGGGATGGGCGATGCATTTACATGACATGTACTCCTGAAGAATATGCACATTGTGGGGAGAGCTTAAGAAGTGTATGTAAAGCATGGATGCCCATAAAAGGTACTTCTGCCTGAGATGAAGCAGTAAAAAAATGCAGAAGAGCGAAGACATACTAGGGGAGGGTATTTGTTACTTTAGGAGTAACGAAAGGGGGAATGTTGGGGGAGAGGTGGCATTGTCCCACCACCGCTCGTCATTCCCACACTAGGTAGACCACATGTAGCCTCCCACCCCCTGGGCCAGCATCCGCATAATATAACCCTAACCCTCATGTAAATGATCCAACGAATGTACATGCTCAGAAGCTCCATTTTGTGACACACCGAACACCATCTTTTACTAGGCCCAAAAATCATTCTCCAGCTCTCCCTTCCCCCGCACCGCAGACAGCCCAAGCCACTGCCTCCCCCTGTCAGCTCCGCGTGGGCCTTGTTCTCACGGAAGTCCAGCCATTCTCAGTTGCAATTGTTTAGTATCACTTTCTTACAGAAGGTGCTCACTGCAAAGTGTGAGACCACAGCAAGCTCCAGACCCTGTGTCCATCCATCTCCGCTGACCTGCCCGTGCTCTCTCGACCCCCTCCCTGCCAGACCACGGTCCACTGGCCCCCTCACCTCCACACTCTTTCCTGTAACTACGTGTAGCACCCCCTCTCACTGACCTTTCCAGAATACCCACCATATACCTAATCCTGTGCACCAATATATCCTCCCTAAAACCAACACAAGTCTGTATGTCTGCTGATATCATGGGACATCAGGGAACATAAATAATAGATAAAACCCCAAGAGTAAGGCACCTGGGAAAGGGGCCCAGGGCCAACATAGCCCCCTAAATGCAAAGGTTGGAATGCCAATATATCTGCCCATGTTTTCTAAGTACCCCACATTCATGAAATTATTTTTATGTTCGCCATTATTCTGTCTATGCCACTTTCCATTGTTTAGTTTAGATTAGCTAGAAATGTATCTTGTCTCACCCGACCTTCACCACAGAGATGAGCCCAGGTGATTCACGTGCCATCTGATCGACTTGGACACAGCAGCCAATTGTAGCCTGGCATCACCTATAGAGCAGGATGTGCCATGTGGGCCGACCAATTGAAACTTTTATTTTGTATTGTATATTGTCACATCATCCGTGACGACAATTTGGTTCATAATATGCTGCCCATGTATTGTTTGGCAGAGCTCTCTTGGGCAGCAGAGTTCTTTGCTTGCTAATTTTATATTCTATATAAAATGTGTTTATCTTTGCAACTTATCTCCTGGTCTCATTCCCCAGTGGGGTGTGTCCATTATTTTGGTCTATTCGATATTGCATGCTTTTTGGGTGCCTGCCTTCAACATCTTCTCCAAATCACTGATTAGTGTAATTGATTGCAAAGTAACTGCGTTCATCGCATTGATGTACTTGTACCACCAATTGAAGTAATCCTTGACTGAAAATGTCTTAATAAGTCTAACTTCCACGACTCTTGTGACTGAGACAAATGGTCCTCCAGGAAGTCCTGTGGAGGTCTCATGCAAAGTCTCGGATTCAGGACCACAAAGATGCAGGATGCCATGGAACCCAGAAATGAAGACACTTATTTTACTGATGGGTGATGGCATACTTGAACGTTCCTGCATTTCCTGGATATCAAGGGTATTCTTTCTTCTAAAGGAGACCCTTTTGCTGTGGCAATATGTGACACGTTATAAACAAATCCTGTTTTACCTTCTCTGGTGTGTAGGCCTTGATCAGTCTGCCATTTGGATATGGGTGATAAATATCCTTTTGGATTTTCTCAGGTAGGCTGCTACCACTGGCATGTATTTTGAGAAGACATGTGGGGCAATTTGATCTAGAACTACAGGATTTTGTATTGAAAGTGCTGGTTTTTCACCATGAAACTTTCCGAGTTGACTTGCCATCAAGATGTGGAAGCATGTATCCCGAAGGTCCATGGGGCAGAACCAATATCTTTCTTGGGAAATGAAAATATCTAATGCAAAACCAGAATACTGAACTTTTCCTTCCTCGCCCACATGCTCACCTCCTTTACATCCGAGATAGGTTGGAGATAGTGCACATACTTCTTTTAGATTAGGAAGTACATTGAGTAGATGGGTTTTCCTCTAACGGAACCTGATATTTTTAACACAGTATTATTTTCAAATAGGATGTTGAGTTCCTGGACTATCTAGTCCAGGTTCACAGAGAAGGGCTTTCAAGATGAAATTCATGTGGGAGATGAAAACTTTTTATTTTGTGCTCGTTTGACAATTTTCAACACCAATTTGTTACTATCATCCAACTGACCTTTTGGAACAGCTCCACAACTATTTCTCTGACCTGAGCAGCTATTTACTATTAACAGAGAATGCTCTGTCTCCTGTGGTGTTGTGCAAAAGCACCTGGAGCGTTCCAAGTGCTGAATGGGATTACCATAATAAATGATCTCAAGCCCAAATAACCAGACAGACTCAATGAATATGGCAAAATACTACTTTATTATCAGTTCAACAAAGTAAGGGGAGCCTGGTGAACAAACAGATTGCAGCTGGCACACTCTCAATGCATTTCAGTTGCACAAAAGGTGTCATACCTCAAAATACGTTAGTTATGACATCATCCTACGTGGCTAACAATAAAAACCTACTGGGTGGTGGGATTGGTTAAGGGAAACATATATACATATGGTTTATATGAGTGTTAGTATCATCATTGGAGGCCTCTTATCTGGTAGGCACGCCTTGGATTACGTATAACTACGTAAAATACTGATTATAGCATAACAACAGCAGCAGGTAGCCAGGTAGGCTTCTGAACAATGTATGTTACACCTAATGACGAGGGCCTATGTAAACATAGGCTCTCATGATTGGTTTGCACTCTCTTACCAACCTTACACATTCCGCTCATTAGCAGCATGTAAACAATGAAACCAGGTGCAACAGAACAACATCAGACAACTGCCTTTCTTAGCTAATTAGCCTACCATGTCTCGTCATTTAGGCCCGAAGCAAAGGCTTCTTCTTTGTAGTTGACCTTGCTGACTGTTCTCTTCCTCAGAACTTTAAAGGGAGTGAAGGTACATTGCTATCTTCGTCTGGAGCCTTATGTATAGGCCTTGTTTTCCAGTCCCGAATCACATGTGAGGAGACCGTAATTTTATCCATTCTGCCCTTCTATTTAGTGCTATGTGATTTAATTATATTGGGTGCTATTACTCTTCTCGGCCTCTGAAGACTTGTTTGCTCCATTCTGCATGTGTTTTCCATGTCTTTAATTGTACCATACCTGGCACTTGCAAATGTTCACTCCTTTGCTTAATCTAAGAGAAAATATGTCCTGCGTACATAGCTTATCCTCTTTGACCACTTTCAAGCCTTGCAGCTGCTTCTTGCTGTGGCATCCTTGATTCTTAGCCAAGCAAATACCCTTTGTTCTTGCACAAATCTGTAATCTAGTGCCTGTCATCTCTGAAGTCTTGGTCTTTCTCCTCTCGAGGCTTCTCGCATGCTTATATACAATACTGACGTCCATTTTATTAACATGGCTGCTTTACCCACGTTCTATTTCCTGTTTTACCAAGCTTCTATGTTGTCTTGCCTACCTTGCGTTTCTGCGTATATACACCTATTACATCTCTTGTCACTTATCTTCTTAAAGCATATGGTTCTTCTTCATTATCGCATATATGTTTACTTCGTCACTTCGTCTTCATTCTTTAAAGGTCCATACATCGAGTTCAGTGCGTCTATGTATCTTCTTTTCTTCATGACGTCACTTCACATCTGTCAAACATTAATTATAGTTCTTCTATGTCCAGTGGTGTCTGCAGGTTCATGTCTACTGCTTCAGTTCGAGGATGCATTACATATGGTTGTCTGAGCGCATAACGTCTTTCATATCTCCAATGTGGTATTGAGATGATACCAGGTGTCATGCATAGTGTTCTCTTGCTGTTTTTCCAGTATGACGCAGGTGAGGGGTGGACTCTATAAATGACGTGGTCGAGTCCTCAACCACCTCGTCAATCTTCTTGAACTTTTTTTCAAAATGTGGTTTCTTTGCAATCCATATCTTTGTCGCCCCCCCTCAGGTTACCTGCATTCTTAATGTGTTCATCCACATTCCAGGTCATATGGCAACACTCCTCAGTCGGTGAACAGAACACCCAATGTCGCACATAATTCTTATGATCCTTAGCATAATAAAAAATGTGTTCCTGGGGGTGCCATATTCCTTTCAGGTTCTCATGGGTGATGTTCTTGGTCTGTGTGTGTTCGTCAGTCACAGCATTTATATCACTCATTATATTCACCCCAACAGCTTTCTTGGCTGTCTTCCTACGCTGTCCTATGATTATTCTTATGAGACAGAATCCCAGCAACACTAACACTAGTATTGCTCCTAACATTTTGAAAGCATTCACCAACCAGGTTGGAACCCATGAGAACAGGTGTGAAAACCAATCTTCGTCTCTGGTTTCTTATACTTCTTCCACCAATTTCGTATGCAGGGTTGACAACAGAGTTATAGCTTCTGTCAGGGTTCCTTTTTTTCCATCATGGGCTGGTGGGTATGTACGCAAGAAGTCCCGATCTGGGTGCACACGCCTCCTTCCATTGCTCTATTAAAGCCCAGGACATACCTGTTGTGGAGGGTCGTACGTCTGATGACCCTCAATTCTTCTTCAATCGCATTAAATCCTTTTATTGTCATGTTAATTGTTTGTAGCAGCTTCCACCTCGTGATTTGTAACCTCTTGGCGTTGGCTGCAGATTGAATTCCTGCCATGTTTATGGCTGTAAATAAAACTGCTGTCCTACTGAACAATTTATGCTTATCGGGAATGTCATGATAAGCTTCTATTCATTTTGCCAAAAAGTATTTCTTTCTCTTCTGCCGGGTGAGGTTAAGCGACCTCTTCTGTTTTTGAAGTGCATCCATTTTTGGAAAGCTAGTTATGTGGAGATCACTTTGGGGGCCACCAATACAGAAACATGTATTACCACCATAGAACATATTCCTCCCCAGTTTATAGGTAGCTTCATATAAGCTTTGGATCCACAGGCCCAATAGTGGTCCATCAGCACAACAGTTGCTCCTTTCACTCCTGGCACATCAATTATTTGTTTGCATCCTTTATTTTCTCCAACTTTGGTCAGACCGCTGTTTCTGAAACACAGTGCTGCATTCTTCATTGGCAATATGGATACAGATCCAGTTTCATCTTCGATCCACGTAAAAAACTTGGAATACTAGGCACTCTCCTTAAGGCATCCATCATTCACTAATTGCTGTCATCAATAAATGTGCACTTAATCCCAAAAATCCTTCTTCCGGTCCTGTACTGGTGGGATACTTGACTTTTACATATCGAACAAATGATCAGGGAGAGCCCGGATAGGCAAAGATCAAATTTTAAATGATTTTGTTAATCAACAAAAATAATGTTAAATACAGGTTTACAATTGTCACAGGTAAGTGAACAACACGCCTTACCAACAAAACATAACAGTACAAATTAATATATATATATAAACAAAGCAGACATCCTATCAGTACGACCCCATAAACATTATACAGGGTATTATATTGATATAGGTCAAAATCATAAACTTAGTGACCAGTGTTCAGGATTAGCACAATGTGATAATAAAAGGTTGACACGACTGTGTTTTGGCCTTTCAGCGAATGTGAATGGCTGTAAACATAACAACCTTCATCCGGACAGTGAATTGCGGTCTATGCTCTGCCAAGAGCTTTCTGTGGTCATGATCTGCAGCAACTAATAATATGTAGTAAGTGATGGTATGTATCTGGGACTGTAAATTAGAAAGAGCTCAAACATAGCTTCAACAACATCCCCTGATGGGGAACTTACCATGCCTGAATGAATGCAGCACGTGGAATATGCGCTTTCGGGCAGTGTGAACTGATCTGGTCCCAGTCAACTCAAATTGGACTTTGTAGCGGAGTGCTTACAATTCACTGTCACCTGGTTGTACAAGAAATGACACAAGGATGGGTGTAAGAACCCAGAATTCCAAAACCTCTAATAGATGCCAATCAACATATGCAGTGAAAAAACACATGCTATGGCACCCATTTCATGGCGAGTATGGCTGCGTAGGGTCCGTCATGCTGGCACACGCTAGGATCAATAGCAGCAGGCTAGCTGTCCAGATACCAATAGCTGAGGTCTCTCCCAGCATCCTGGGAATCGAGGTGTTTCCCATGTGTCTACACAATCAAGTCTCCTTTGTTCAACAATCTTCATCTCTCCGCTATTCAGGCCACTCAAAAAGTACAGGATCATTTTGCTTTTCCATCTTGGGTCTTTTATCACCTTCTGTGTTTTCATGTAAACATTTTCATTTGGGAACATTGTTTTTGACATCCATCATTGCCCACTTCCCTTCAAATTTTCCTCTTGTCACGCATGCTGGTAGATGGCTGAGACACTTTGTATCATGTATAGGTAGGTATTTCTCTTGCTATAAATGTTCTGGCTGTGCTCACGGCATAAGGGATGAGAGGACATGCATAGCAGCTCTCATCTGATATTCCTCTGCCCACCTTCCTCATGTGCTGGTTCCATAAGTTATTTTTTAAATGGGCTCACTTATCAAGGTATGCATTTATATCCTGATAATCTTCTCCAGCATCCCTCTTGAGCGGATTAATTTGTTTGGCAATATGAGGTAAAATGTCACTCGTACTTTTGTTATGGATAGAAATAGATGTATAATTGTCGGACACTTGATCTATATTGTAAAACATTATTTGACTAAATGCTATAAGAATAAGAAAGTAAAGACTTCCCATTATACAAAAAGTAACTAAAAGAAATATTGCAAAGCAGTTTGTGCACCATACTGCATTTTGCGTATTAAGAGGCCTTCTTGCTACCAAGGTATATCTTACAAAATGGAAGTTTATTTCCTGTCATTTTTTAGAATAACCACACTTTTTTTTATAACAGAAATTCTAATTATATTGCAATTATAATTCTCAGGATAATGGGTGCTGCCTTGTTTGCAACATTATAGGCAACATAAAGTGCTCTGTGCTCTTCTTTTCTTCAAAACATTGTCTCTTTTACCTAGCAGGGAAAATTCTGTGAACGCTGAAAAGGTCTCAGTTTCCCTATAAACTTGGGAATGATCGAAAGTTTCAATTGTTTTTATTTTGATGACTCATGTTGGCTCTTGGGAGCCAATCTGGTCTGCATGGGAGGAACTTCTTCTCTTGTTTCACTGTCAATGGATGCCAGAGGAGTATGGGTCTCTCCTTTGTAGAGCTTTATGTCATTCAAATGCAGCCAGGCTCGTCTTCCTTGGATTTTTATGGCAGTGGGGGTGACCTCCTCTACAAGTTACGGTCTTTGCAAATGGGGTTTATACCAAGCACGGACAACATTTCTAATGAGCACTTGGTCTCCAGGATAGAAAACTAAGTGGTTTTAAAAGTTCAATAAGGTTAATCATTTGGCTGTCTTCTTCAAAATTCTTCGACCCTTCCCTCTGATTTTTGATCTGTTGGGAAAAAAAAGAAACACTATTGCTCATATTTGTGAAGTAATCATACATCTCATCTCCTAATGTTTTTGCTACAATATCGGCATCAGTTTTTATTCGAGTGGGGGGAGCAAGGGGTACTCTCATGCGACCTACTCTTGAGGAGTCAGATGGTCATCTGAGCCTGGCTGGTTTCTCAATGCGAATAGGGCAAGGGATAGGCATTATAGCCATACCTTCTTCAAAGTCATCTTTATCTTGGCTATCCTCTCTTTAAGGAGTCTGTTTAAATGCTCACAAATACCATTCGCCTGTGGGTGATATGCAGATTAAAACATATACTTTATGCCTAACAGAAGAGTTATCTGTTCGAACATCTCATTTACAAAATGCAGTCCATTACCAGACTGCAGGACTTTGCATACACCCCATCTAGGAAACACCTCACATGCGAGAAACTTGGTAGCATATGTGGCATTGGGGTGCATGCATGGACCTGTCTCAATCCATCGGGAAAAAGGACATATTACTGCTAACATATATCTGTAGCCACTGCATGCTTGCAACATATCCACATAATCTATATGTAGATGCTGAAAAGGACCATTGGGAAAGGGTATTGCTCCACTCACTGTTCATAAAGGTGGGCCCTGTTGAGAATTTCTACCAGACAATACAGTTTGCGATAAATTGTGCAATGTGTTCTAACAAATTTGGTTAAAACCAGTCTTCTGTGATCATGGCAGCAAGATTCTCTCTGGTTAAATGTGGAGGATAGTGAAGCTGATCCAGCGCAACTTTTAATAAAGGCATAACTGACTTTCCAGTACTAGTTTGTCTTCATATAGCCAGTGTTGGGGGATAAAGAGCACCCCTGTCTTTTCCATAAATCTTGTTCATCCTGTGGAGCTTGTCTGTGCAGCTCAATTAATTGTACAATGAATAACATATTCAAGCCTTCTTTCATCATCATACATCATTCAGACGTTTGTTTAACCTTTTCTACTTCAAATTAGAAATTTGGGAAAATATGCTGGTCTTTTTGCTTCAATGTCTGCGGCTTCGTTGCTGGGATAAATCATGTCTGCCCTCTTAGTATGGGCTGCGCACTTCACCACAGCAATAGCCAATGGGAGCTTTAGTACCTTAATACGTTAGTCCAATAGCGACGCATGTTGCACTGGCATGCCGTCTGCGCAAAGGAGTCCCATCCTTTTCCAGCGTGACAATCCTGCGTGTACGGTTGACATCACATAAGTGGTGTCAGAGTATACTGTCACTTCCTCATCCTCATATCTCTGCAGTTAGGCGATAAGCGCCACTAATTATGCAGTCTGTGCTGAACAATGTGAAGGCAGTCTTGCAGTTGTCACTACTTCAAATTCACTATTTTGTTTTAACTTCACTACCGATGATCCCATATGCCTTCCTCCTGTCTTTTGATACATTTTCAAAGAACCATCAATGAATAAAATATTCCCACCCTCCTAGAGCGTTTTCTTTTATGTGGGCAATGTCATCATAAAACTCAGTATATGTTGTGCAATCATGTACATAATCTTCCTTTTCTACTGGTTCTGCTATACATTTTGCTGGATTCACTACTCTACATCTAACAATTTTAATCGCTGGGTTTGAAATTATCACTTCATATCCTGATGCTCTTTTTGTAATCAACGTGCTTTTAGATTTTTCCAAAATGGTGAATAAGGAATGCTCGACAAACAATGTCATTGAGCACCCCATTGTAAGCTTTTTCAATTGCGAAAGCAGCAGCAACGAATGCTTGGGTAATACCTCCATTACTAGGTCTTAAATCCTAATGTAATAAGCTAATGGTTTATGTACATTTCCTAATGTTGTGTTCTGCATAAGAACTTCTGTCATCATCATCACTCCATTTCAATGCAAAAATAAATAAAACTCCTTATTATAGTCTGGAATTCCTAACACAGGAGCTGTACAAATTGCCCTTTTTGACCCTTCAAATCGTTCTGTCATCTCGCCTGTCCACACTACCTCACTTTTACTTGTCTGCACTTCTTTGAGCCCTTTTAAAAGTGGTCTAATATATGTACTGTAATCAAGAACGTAGGACCTACAATAGTTGGATAGGCATACAAATTGCTGCATTTCTTTCTCACTGTCTCAGGTCTTAAAGTTTTCATGATTTCTTCTGCTCTCTCAGTTGTCACTTTCTCCCTTTTCAAGAGATTAGCTGACCTATATACAGGACCTCTTCCTGGCAATACTGTAGTTTCTCCTTGTCCACCTTGTATACCAATACTGCCATTAACAGGACTGAAACTTGTCTTGTATTTTTCTTCAGTCTCACTACACACTAATATGTCATCTACCTACTGAATTGTTGTGCTCTCAAGTTGTATGTTACCTAGGTCCATCTGAAGGACCCTATTGAAGATTGATGGGGGCTCACAGTACCCCTGTGATAATCTTGTATGTTTCCACTGCTCGTTTCTATTAGAAAATGAGGTCACATCTTGGGAGACCTCATGAAGGAGAATTGAAAAGAAGGCGTTCTTTAAATCTACTACTGTAAAATATTTGGCTTTAGCTAAGATGTTACATAATATTATAGCTGGGTTTGGAACCAGTGGAAACTCTGCTTCGATGATATTGTTTAGGGGCATAGATCCTGGATAAATCTCCACGAAAACCCTCCCTCACTAGCCACAAACTATATTACCCAAGAAGCTTGCGCTTCTGCGTGTGCGCTTCAGCAAGTGGCTTACTAAGTGGCGTTGTTGGCTGTGGGAGAACGCTCTCTCTGCTTCGCCTTTGAAATGTTTTGGAACGCTGCTCAAAATTAAGAGAATTTGACTCACTTTACCGTAGTACAGACTTGTATTGCATATGGACTCTCCTTTATCATAATATGGATGCTGAAAGAGCCTTTTATCAGATATTAATTGGTTTTTCCTTATATTGCAGGAGAATTTCGTCAATGGCTCCTCCCTCACTAGCCACAAACTACATTACCGAAGAAGCCTGCACTTCTGCGCCTGCGCTTCTGCGCCTGCGCTTCAGCAAGTGGCTTACTAAGTGGCACTGTTGGCTGTTCGCTGTCTCAGTGCCTCGGATAGCGAGGTAAGTTTTATTGTGAAAGTGTTTTGTATGATTTAATGGGGATATATTTATAGAAAGAGTAAAAAGGGGGCTGTTTGTCAATGCACTCAGTAATATAAAGGAAATATGCTCTGGAAGGAGCTTTTATAAATGGGGCAGAGTTGAGACAATATATAACCCGTAACAGCTAAGTGGCGGCCTTGAGAGTATAACACACCTTTTGAGCAAGTTAGGGCTGCAAAACCTTGCCCCAACTTTTTCTTTTCTATGCCTTTATTTTCATTTGCTCTTTTCTTTGCCTTTATTTTCCTTTGCTTCTTTTCTCTTCCCTTATGCCTCCCTTTCTCTCCTTTCTTTCCAAAGAGTGGTTATAGCACTCTGGAGTAAAAACCGTGTGCCCTTGGGGTAGGAAGATTTAAGTAACTGTGTTATATTGGTAGTACGCCAGTTCTGAACGGGGGCAAATTATGGGACCAAAATTGAGATCATATAATTCGAAAAAGCAGAGGAATAAAAGTGGACTGTCTCAGAGGAACTCTACTTTAGATTTGAGTCCTGGTCGGAAAGGGAACAATGGGGTATGCACAGTTAACAAAATAAAGTTTGGGACAAACAGGACAAGTACGGAAAAACCGTAAATTTCAAGTTTCCTCCAGAAACAGGACACAATTAAAGTCCAACGAAATTAAGCAATTTCTCCACTTCCGGCTAATAGCTCAATGACAGATAACAACCCGTTGCTGAATTTATGTCAAGACTTTAAGCGCCAGTCTTTGGGCCTGCCGGCTGGCCAGATTATTTCACAAGGGGAAAAAAGTAATGTAAATGTACCCAATATGGATAAAGTAATTGGAATAGATCTTTCAGCTACCCTGGATCTTGGGAAATTTGCCCAAGTAGAAATTGACATAGAGGAGGAAGGATGTTCATGGGAGGATCCAGAAAATGAAGGTGTTTTCATTAATTTTGGGGGGAAACTTGATGCCCTAACTAACTACAACTGTAGATATACTCCTGGGCATTTGCACACAATTATTGAGTGAACAAGAAGGGATCAGGAATTTGGTAGCTGAGGCAGCAGAAAATACCAACATTTTGGGTTACATTTTTGCAGAAATTGTGAAATACAACTCGTTAGAGACCGATAGTATTGTCCCAGTTGGGGTCCCACTCCAGAATACGGGCAAACTGAGCGAATTATGTCGCATATCCGAGGCAGAAAGTGGGAGGACCAATGCCTTGGAGGCTGAGATTACAGATATTACTAATATAGAAATGGAGATAGATGAAAATGAGCTAGATAACAGTATTTTAAAAGAGCAACCCAACTCATATGGCATAATAAAACGGGCCCGACGTAAAAGAAATAACAGGAATAGGACCAGAGGTAAGGGGCGCGGAACTAAGGCTAGGAGGGTGAAGGCAATCAAAAGGAAATGCATTTCATTAGCAGAGAAGATTTCAAATGATATTGATTGTCTGGACACAGGAGTCCGATTCCAGCTGAATAAGAAACAAAGGGACAGGTGGAAGGCCCCCTAAGCCCTATAAAAAGTATAAGGGCATTGTTAATGGCTATTAGGGAAACCCCCTAAAACTGGAGAGGACATAGTACCACAATCAGTTGAAAGTGTAGGACAGAGTGAACCAGTGGTAGATGGGGAAGATGAGGTGGAATGTGAAAATATGAAGGAAAAGTAGGTACATGAAAAGGAAGAGTGACCTGAAGTTAGGTTCTTGGATATCCCTATGAACAAAGTCACAGCCACGTTGAATTTCAGAGAGAGAGAAATATATATAACAGAAATGGAAAGGCTTGTAATGTATACAAATAAATCTGCCTGTGAAAAAAGTCTGAGATGGGAAGAGAAAAGTAATTTAGAAGTGAACCGTAGTCTGGGAAAGAGTATTAAAATCATTGACAAAATCACCCTGGAAGATAGTCCGTTTTTAAATAGGAAATGGCTGTTAGATAAACTGCATTTGAATCCGCTACTACAGCATATTAAATCGACAAACATCGAAAGAGTAATATTGCCCAAAATTGGTAGTTGGGAAAACTGGGCAATAATACAATTCAGTACAGCAGTCATTGTGGACTTCATAACGGAGCATTCCAAGGCCCTATGGGGCAAAGGGTATGACATTGTGGTTTATAGTAACATAGAAAACCTAGCTATAAAAGAATGGAGCTCCCAAACCCAATTTCTTTTTTTTTAAACGAGGTCCTAAAGGAGGTGATAATTTTGAGAAATGGGTCCGAGATGGGGATTATTTAGAAGGACACTGAAATGAGAAGGAGGAGGAGAAATACAGATTTTGTCCTGAAATAGTAGAGGTTTCCACTCTGTTTTACATAAAGAGGGAATTAAAATTTTAGAAAAATGTGATGTGTTTGCATTACAGGAATCGTGGATAAGTGGTGATTTGTCTGTAGATGGCTACAGCATTTTGCATAAATGTGCGACGCAGGGTGAGAAAGGCAGACTGGTGGGTGGACTTTGTATAGGAGCAAGTGGTCATATTTCAATAAGAGTATAGTAATTGGGGTAGCTCACCGTTTGTCATGAGCACCATTCTAGGTAACCTTGGCTTGCCCGAAGAATTACTATTCATCAATGTTAACTCATGACCGGGGGGGGGGCAAATATACCAGAAATAGTCGAAATTATTGTCAACACAATTGAAGGGTGGATGCAGGAAACTCCAAAAGAAGAGGTGATGATTGCTGGTGACTTAGGCACCTACTGCGATTTAGCCAAAACAGAAATGGATAACTGGGAGGCATTGGAGGGGGAATTTGAGTCTATGATACCAGCTGGGAAGGTAGTTGGTGGAAATCAGAATAGGTCCTCAAAACAGGTGGTTGATGGTATTTCTTGGATTAAACTATTTCAAAATTTTGGAATGGAATACCTGGAGCCGGTAGACAGCAGGTCAAGAGAAATCACCTGGTCTAACTGTAAGTAAGCTATAGATTGGATTACATTTTTGCGAGTAATGGTTTAATGAAATATATAGCCCGATTTGAACATATAGACACCTCATTCATTGATCATAAAGCACGTAAATGTAACCTAACTAGTAAGCCTTACTTTAAATGGCAGTAAGGATATATCTTGAATATACAAAGCTCGTTAGGGGAGCATAGGTTAATGTGGATGGAGCGGTATCTTGAGAAGTTCGACAATATGTTCAAAATAATGCCCCTCGATGGACAAGAGATTGCCCTAAATGGCCTTAAGGTAATAAGCAATTTGTTGGGACTGATACAGAAAACTAATAGTAATTGGAAAGTGCAACAAAGGGCTGGGAGAAAACATGATAATGCCTAAGATAGTCAGATTAATGACAGGAAAAAGGACCTGAAAGACTAGATAAGGAAAATCAAGAACATAGTCAATATGGAGGAGAGAGAGAAGAAACCGAAAATTACGTCACTTAAGACCAAATATAAGAATTGGTTAAAAGCATATAAGCAGAATATTAATAATGCAAATTGGTGTATTATATTTGTACTTTGTAGGACCCATTACTCAAATAAATGTTGGTACCTGTGTCGCCAATACTTTTTAGAAGAGAGAGCTACTGATATAAAGGGAGTAGGACAAGAAATGTGGATAGAATATATCTCTCGCCTATTCTATATGAAAAGAAGTAATAAAATCACTAGTGAAATTAACTGGAAGAGTAATGGACCCATATTCCCATATGATCAACAAGATATACTGCAAATCATAAAGAAAATGAAATCTTCGCGAGCACCTAGGCCTGACGGGATTGCCAAAATAGTTGTTAAACACATCCTGATAAATGGGCTAGGCTACTGTTTTACCTTTTCACCTCCATCTGGAAAAGTGGGAAAATTCCGGATAGTTGTCGAAAAGCCATTTTTGTACCCATGCATAAAAAAGGGGACAGATTGTCCCTAGATAACTATTGCATTTTGGCAATGGCAGATAGTAGCCCTAAAATCTTGTGCTCACTTTTATTGAGAACCATCAATAAGTGGAGCAAAGAGAATCAGTTACTATCGATGCAACAAACAGGCTTCAGGCAGGAAAATAGTACACTTGATAACCTGATCACCTTAAATTACATTATATCTGACACTATGGATAGGAAAGGAACCAACCTATATGTGTGTTTTATTGACTATACTAAGGCTTTTGACAGCGTTGATAGGAATATGTTGTGGGATATATTGGGCAAGTGGAATATATGTCTGGTTATATTACATTTCCCAAAAGAGATGTATAGGGACACTACTGTCGTAATTTGCTTGGACAAAGGGGCTAAATATTCTCTGCCCATCAAAACAAATAAGGCCTTAAAACAAGGATGTGTTACCTCTCCAGTGCTTTATAATCTTTACGTTGCCGACATGTGGGAAAGGTTTGCCAACATAAATAATTTCCCTCCAAAAATTAGAGGGAAGTTTATTAGCTGGCTGATGTACATGGACGACACTGTATTATTAGATAGAACATCAGTGGGACTGCAACGGATGTTGAACGTGGTACAATCATACTCTACAGATAATAATCTAAGTATTAACGTTGCTAAAACTAAGATTATGGTGTTTGGGGGACCAAAAAGGAGGCAGCATAAAACCGCATTTACAAGGAAAATTGAGTTCAATGTTATTGAAGTGGTTGATATTCATCCATACTTAGGCATGCCCATTATGAATAAATCTCCTTGCGAATTCTACATTGATATGGTAAAATTGAAAGTGTTTAAAAAATTGAACCTTCTGCGAGAATACATGAGTAGGAAAGGGGGATATTCGGTTGAAGGCCTTTTAGAAATATATAAAAGTTCAATCATCTCTGGGGCCTTATATGCTTTGGAATCAGTGGAGGAAAGAAATATGGGGAGCCTTGGTAAAATTGAGGGGAAGTTGTGGAAAACTGCTCTGTGCTATCAGGTGCAAATTAGGGATTACTTCGCTGGAAACATTAAGGAAAATAAAGTGTTGTAAACTGTTTGTAAAAATGGTGGTGCCGAAAAGTAAAGAAGAGAGTCTGATGAGCATAGTAGGGGAAAATATAAATAAGAGAGAAATGGGGAATACCTTTTTTCAGGCTTTGAAGACTATAACTTTAACTTTCTTAAACACTATAAATGTGAGACTCCCTATGGAGGAGGGGGAACTTTGGCCCATGCAGAGAGAGCTCAAAAAGAAAGCCCTTATTTGGAATGTTAGTGACAGTTTGTCTAGCTCATGCAAAAAGCAACGGTATACCTTGTTTGCATTACAAGGGCTAAAACCATCTATCGCTCGGAACTATTTATTGAAGGTTAGAAACAGGGAATTTGCAAGATTTATTATTCTGATTTGGTTCAATATACTACCCTGCAATGACTATATTGAGGCATGGAAAGGCATACACAAAGAGGAAAGATTGTGCAGGCATTGCCGCAAGGAGGTGGAAACCGCTAGACATTTGATAACCGAGTGTCAACATTTACAAATGTACTATTATAAAGGATATAAGGACCTAGAATGTGACTTAAGCATGATTGCAACTGACCAGTTCTGGTCAGAAATCTATTTGGCAGAACCCTTGGTGTATATCGGGACAGCATTTTACATTTGGAAGAGAGTGGTGGACAGGCCACTAACTATGTCACTGTGATCATATGTATGATTTTAGGCAGTGGGGATAATTTTTATATTCAAGCTAATTTTAACTGTCCTTGATAATTTTAAGGTTGATATTAATTATATCAGTGGTATATGATGTTGATGAAGAGGTGTTATTATATATGTTTTTAACATATAATACGGAGATGGTGATCTGACATATGTTTTAACATGTAATTATTTGATGGTGATTTGACATATGTTTTAAAGTGTAATTATTTGATGGTGATTTGATTAATGTATATTGTCGAAGAAAATGTGTAATAATTTGTAATATTTCGTTTGTTGTAGTGTCTAAGGTTTTAATTACCAATTGCACTTTAAATCAATACAAAAATATATATATACCTTCATCTGCCTCTCTGGACATGGGTTACTGTTTTACTCGTGGTAAGCTTGCTCCTGGCTTAAGCTTTATTTTATCTGCTCCGGCTCCGCTGAATAGACCCACTGTTGGTCCATAAAATACTTGGCACGCTTTCTAGGTCAGTCGAAAAAATGATGGCTTTTTTCTTACCAGTGCAATTCTCAGTGGTATTTCCTTATTCTCCACTTTCATCCAATAGGTGAGACTTATGAAAAATACTAATTCATTGTCTGAATTCCATCTCTAAACAACTCCTTGCCTGTAAAGTCTGTTAGTCTATACCCTTTGTCAAGAGCTATTACTGTTCTCCATGCACTTTCTTCATCATCTGTCCAATGAATAATCACCCTTTCCTCTCTCACTATCACTTCCTCCAGTTCTATGGGAATAACTTGTCCTTCCTCGTCATCCATAGGTACTTCTGCTCTAAACAAAAATGTGTCAGGTATCCTCAGCAATTTACACATCAATCCAGGAAGGTGTGCAGTCATTTTTTCGAAAAAAAAAACGTCGAAAGACAATAATGGCGAGAAAAAAAACGTCATAAAAAAAAAAATCGATTTCGAAAAAATGACTATGAACCATCCAGGAAGCCATGTCAACAAAATATTTACTCCATTACAAAAATACTCCTGGATCTAAAGGGACACCTCGTAAAGCCTTTTGGCCTGTAAATGCCAGTATACATTCTCTTACATTCATGTAATGTATCCCTGGAGTGGAATATATTATCCCTTTGTCAGTAAATAATAGTGTCACATTAAGTTTTGTCACCAAGTCACGTCCTAATATATTAACTAGTGTCTGATGAGAATATAATAGTGGCATAGACACGTTATGTTCTCCTATTGAAATTGGTATTTCATCAGTAAAAGGACCAGACTCATAGCCCCAGAGAATCCCTGCATGTTTCATTCAAGGCGATTATTCTCAAATGGCAAATACCATGCTCTAGGGATCAACACACTTCTTACCACATGGATACGATCATTAATATTCAAAAAGAAGATGCAAATACAGTTGTCTATGCCCACAGGGCAGAAGAAACAGGGGCAAGTATATTACCAAATGTTCATATTAACACATATTTTTATTTAAATGTAACACTCATAAAATGATCACATTACATACAATTCAATGTCAACACACAATATATAAAACACGTAAAAGACTGTACTTTACAAAACACATGGTAAGCCCATACTGGGTTGATTTTTAGTGGTTATAACACAGCTCTGTATGAAACTTCACACTGGAGTAATTTCTCTTATTTATAAATGCTATTGATGTATTCTCAAACCCTTATCATCAATCATTCAAGGCGATGCCAGAAATTGAATACTTTCCCTCTTGAACACAAGAGCGAGTCGCTCCCGTGTCTACAAGAAACAAACATGTCTTGCCTCCCATCGTTACCCTGATCCTCGGCTCATCTTGGGGGTCTGGTGTCACAGATAATACTGAACACATAAAGTCACTCTGTGGGCTTTCCTGTAGTGGAAATAAATTCATCCCTGTACCCATAAAATGATTCCCTCCCACTACTGTCCCACTCCCTATCATGGTTGTTGATGTTTGTGGGCCTCCTGTAATCGCCATTGTGGCATTGTTGCCAGTTCCATCAGAGTGTACTGTTGTGTCTGTGCTTGTTGTGTTTGCATTGTCGCTTTCTGTGGTTGCCCTTGTGGCGACTGTGGTTGAAGTGGAATCTGCTGCGTTGGCTGTATTTGCAGCCCATTTGTCTGATACTGCGTGTGATCTTGGGCATAATACTCTGGTGGTCCTGTATTATAGGGTGGAACGTAGCCCATCCCCCCTCTTGGAGCTTGCCAGTTCTGCTGCATGCCCCCTCTTCATCTACACATGCAGGCCATATGTCCCATCCGCCCAGCACTGTTGCAGATGTCCTCTATTAAATCTCCCACCCCCGCCCCCCTGAGGTTTTTAAAACCCGCCTCCTCGCTCTCTATGTCCATTGCTTCTACCACGTATGCCATAAAATGTACTTACACTGACCTATGGAGTACCCTACATAGATTGACTGTATAAGGGAATTGTGTGAATCCTGTTCTACAATAATGTAGAATAATCGTATCCACCCATGCTTCTTGTCTTCCAAGTGGGCCTACTTTTGCACGCTCGTCTTCGTCCTGGCAATGACCTCAATCTACTTACATAAAGCGGGGACATTTCCCCAATGCTATGCAACCGTCCTTGTGGTCGTTCGGGATATGATATAGGTTCTGGGTATTTTTCTTCTGGCTCTCCTGAATCTAACCATTATACCCCTTTTTCTATGTTTGTATCTTTTGACGAGCCACATGCGCACTCTCCTTGCGCGCTCTCATTTTATACCCTTTCTACATCTGACATCATTATACCCCAACTGGTATGGCTGTTATCCCTTTGCTCGTTATCAAGATCTAGTCTGCTTAGGGATAGCGTTGTATGCTTGTCCATCATTACGTCATCCAATCTGCCTCTTGTTTCTCTCAGTGGTGACCCTTCAATACTCCCTCTGGTCTCTTAACCATCCTTTTCCCTCATCTGCTATATAGTTCTCCAATCCTTTCCCCTATGCCTTCTGCCGCACACTCATCAGCCCATGTCGGTTCTCTAGGTATCTTGTGCAGCTACCTGCGGGCTGTTGTAACCTTCTCTCCTCTTCTCATCGTTCTCGTTCTCCAACTGTTATTACACATCTATTAAAGATGTAATCTATTTCGTCCTCCCTTTGTCCTCTACTCCTTCTCATTTCCTTTTGCTCTGGCCATCTTTTCGTCCCCCTCTTTTCTTCCTCTTCTCGCCCTCTCTCCAAACTTCTTTCTTTCAATCTTTGTGTTTCTATTTTCTCACGTTTCTTCTCCCCATCTTTTCTCTCTCTCTCTTTTATCAGATCTTCATACCTTCTTCGTTCTTCCTTTCGTTTCCTCTCCTAATCCTTCTCATCTTTAAATGCCCTTTCTCATTCCTTTTCCTTTCTTTCCCACTCCTCTCTTCCTTCTCTTTCTTTAACATTGTCAATACCCTTTCCCTCTAATTTGTGTAGTATCTGTCCTCCCATCCATTCATTCATTCTGTTCACTTTGCTGGCTTTATCTTTCTCTCCTTTTTGTCTCTAGGGTTCTTCTTCAATCTCTATTATTCTGTCCCATTTCTCGTTACGCTCTTTATATTTACCCTGTCCGGACATACATTCGAGTTCTTTAATCTTACTTTCTTCTGTACTATCTTCACTAGTATAAGCGGCGGGTGCATATATTGGATTTATATACCCCGCTGCTGCTTTTAACTCCTTTAAAGGACAAAGTCCCTTTTTCTCTGTGGTTGTACTATTGTCTTCAGAAGGAGCTGAGGACGTTGTGCCCCCCGCTACATGCTGATTAAGCAACCACTCCTTCTCAGGCGGTTCTTCTTTCTCACTCTGATACATTTTCCATATTTCTCAAATAGCAAACGTTTTTGTAACTTTTTCCTTCTATATGCAGCATGCAAGTATGTTGTCATGTGTTGCAATACTGTTCTTGATAGGGAACCCTCTTGAGGCCAAGGCATAAACATTTTGTCAGCTGTTCCTTTTACCCATTAAGCATGATATTTCCTAATCTTCGGTGTGGATCTCGGTATTGTTTTGCACATGTGTAGAAGAGGAGTGTCCCCCATAATGACAAGTCGTTTTTAACTGTCAATACTTACCCAATCATTTTTCTGCTACTTCTTTAATTATTTATATCACAACAATTCATTTGGTCAAACACCATCAATCGCTGCTCATTCCTCCAAATTTTTTGAAAAAACCTTGCCAAGCCTATACAATAATATTCTCTTCACTTATTCATTGTAATTCTATTGATTTTCACTATCCTGTTTTTTTTTTTTTATTATGGATCATCTAAGAATCTTTTCTTGCTATATTTTTTCTCAACTGTTACCCTCCTATGATTGGTGCCAATCGCTTGTCTTTAAGGTCTGATAATCAGCCAAATGATTGCTATCGGTCTATGGTTCCAATCTACAACTTATATTATAATAACTAATAAACCATGTGACTTTTTTCAAAGAAATCAACTTCTTACACTAACATATTCATAACCCAAACAAATGTGCACAACAAATTCTACAATCATCTTTCTTTTACCTGCATAGTAAAAAGTATCTCATCTCCATTTTACCCCATTTTGGAGTGTAAAACACAGCCTTCATAGGCTTTGCCGCAGGAATCTGTAAAGAGTGTGATGTATTTTTTTCATGAGATTAGGTATTGAGGTATCTCTTATTAAATCAATCCTGTTAAGTTTCCCCACTATATATATTTACAAGTACACTGTAATCCCGCCCCTTTTATTTGCCACTTTCGATGTTCTACTTAGGTCCATCGAAAAGTTCGAGCCCTTCAATATCGACTCTTCCTTAATCGGCCACTTCGCCATCAGTCCACAGGACGCCCATGGTGACCGGACAGGAATTTCTTCAAAGATGTACCTGTCGACCGTCTCAATTTACACGTGTGATTCTTCCGCTCTCCACAGGAACTCTTCAATCTTCCAGCTGATGGTGGAATACGTAAAAAATCAGAGAGTCTGGATCTGAACAATCTGCACTGCTACCAAATGTGCAAAAGCACCTAGAGCGTTCAAAGTGGCAAATGAGATTACCACAATAAATGATCTCAGGCCCAAATAACGAGGCAGATGCAAGGAATATGGCAAAATACTACTTTATTATCAGTTCAATAAAGTAGAGAAACCTGGTGAACAAACAGATTGCAGCTCACACACTCTCAATGCATTTCAGTTACACACAATACTTCATACCTCAATATATGTCAGCTATGACGTCTTCCTAGGTGGCTAACAGTATAAACCTTCTGGGTGGAGGGATTGGTTAAGGGAAACATATATATACCTATGGTTTATCTGAGTGTTAGTATCATCATTGGTTCCCTTTTATCTGGTAGGCATGCCTTGGACTACCTCTAACTACGTAAGATACTCATAATAGATTAACAACAGCAGCGCATAGGCTTCTGCAACAATGTATGGTCCACCATTAGATAGGCCCACGTGATTGGTTGGCACTCTCTTACCAACCTGGGGCATTCCGCTCATTAGCAGCACTTAAGCAATGAAACCAGGTGCAAGAGAACAACGTCAGACAACTGCCTTTCTTAGCTAATTAGCCTACCATCTCTCGTCAGTTAGGCCCTAAGCCAAGACTTTTTCTTCGCAATTGACCTTGCTAATTGGTCTCTTCCTCAGAACTTCAAAGTAAGTGAAGGTACATTACTATCTTCTTCCGAAGCATTATGAACAGGCCTTGTTTTCCAGTCCTGAACCACATGTGACAAGGCCATGATTTTATCCATTCTGCCCTTCTATTTAGTGCTATTTGATTCAATTGTTTTGGGTGCTATTACTCTTCTCGGCCTCCGTAGACTTGGTTGCTCCATTCTGTATGTGTTTTCTGTGTCTTTAATTATACATTACCTGGCACTCGTAAATGTTCACTCCTTCACTTAATTTAAGAAGAACTTTACTTATAGTTCTTAGATATACAGTGATGTCTGCAGACTCATGTCTATTGCATCAGTTTGGGGATACATTCAATACGGTTGTCTGAGCGCATAACGTAATATCTCAGATGATTGGGATGGTACCAGGTGTCATAAACAGTGTTCTCTTGCTGTTTTTCCAGTATGACGGAGGTGAGATGGTGGACTTTACGTGTACGACTGCCTCTCTACAGTGTGATTGTTGTTTTTCTGTTACTTAGGTGTGCCATGCCTCGTATGTATATACCAGAATTGTTTAATTATTTTATCTTTTCCAGGTTACCTTGCAATTTCATGTTGTTTCCGCTAGGGCCTTAAAGCAGTTCTCTGCAATTTGGCACACTACACAAATTCCAAATAAAATAAAAGCATCTGAAATGCTTCCACCCTCCTTGGTTTTGAGAGTTGTTGAAGATGACGAAGACTCATTGCGTTTGTGGTCCCTGCTGCTGCGGTTTGTTCATGACCACTGGCTCAACTTAATGGTATCATGTCGGTAAAACCTCTGTGGGAGCAGACCTGCACCTCTAGTCCCTGTAAAAATACTACATTCCCAGTGCAATGCAGTGTAGAGCTCTGTTTGACTCTCAGCAGGTGAAGCATGTGTGACAATTTGCTTGTAGTTTAACATGAGGACATCAGCCTCAGTGTTTTCAAAATCCACTGGCCAGTGGCCACTACTGCCATAGTTACTCAGTTTCCCTATATACTTCAGTCAATCATTTTTGGGTAGTGGTTAAGGGTTTACCTTGTGTGCAGGTTGTACGTTATGTACCCAAAACACCATTCACTCCCTACATACGATATATTGTCTACTAAACCCTCTATCAGTCGGTTGGTCTTTCAACAATGCCTATTCAGCAAGCTGTGCCTGCATTTGCAGCTTCCCTTGTGTTTACGTGCCATTGCCATTGTCTTTGTTTCACTATAAAATGCCCTCTGTACTATTCCTCAGCCTGAGCTTTTCACACGTTGCTTAGACAACTCGTCGCCTATTGGCTGCATGTTTGCCTTTTCTACTAATCTGGAAGACCGGAAGGCATAAGCCGGCCCCCAGCAAAAGCCCACAGATAAGGCTCCAGTCCTGAGCCTATCCGGAGATGCCGGATGCTGAAGCACAGACACTCTGCCTGTTTATGGGACCCCTGCCTACTGTCATATCACCACCACGGTCTAAATCCCCTGCTACAACCGTGCCCACGTGCCCTGCATGTATCGGAGGTTGCAACACAAATGAACTTGTTCAGAACACGGTAAGCGTCATATAGTCACTAGTCATTCCTACCTTTGAAGCGCCTACCATTTGCCTCATCACCACTGCACTGCGACCGCCTCTCATCCTCGATCATGAAGTACCCACCTTGTAACTCCATCACCCCGGATGCCGATTACTTTGTTGGCTGCATAAACTACGACATCCTCTACCAGCAACTACCCTCGTCTTTGTCCTGTATGCCGCAAACTGTTTTCACTGAAGCTCCCTACATAAAGAAATTCGGCCCTGCTTCAACGACCCACCACGTGGCCTATACCTACCAGTAACCAGCCGTGACACTATTCTTCTCGTTTGGCCTTGCAATACACTGCTTCAGACATTGACGAGTCCTTGCTAGCCTGTGACCTCTAAATCTGTATAAAGTATATACAGTTTTACATACTTAAGGTGACTTGTTTAATTATCCGTCCACCTCATCCTACGCATGCGCTCATTTCTATGCAATTACTATAGTAGGTTGTTAGCGCTCTGCCCGTCTATTGCCTTACTCCTATGAACATCTACTGCATTGGGGTAGTGCCTTGTTACTGTTTATCATGCTGTTATGAATTGCATTAGGGTTACTGTTTTTCCAATTGATTCGTAGGCCACTATGATATGTTAAATGCAAATGGTATGTGATTACCCTACTGATTGTCATATCTTACGATGCTTAATAGGGTACTTATAATTTAATTTTTATTAGCCCTTTATAGTTACTTACCTACTCACCTACCACTGTGCCATGAAGCCCTTTGTACTACACTCTTGAGGTGCCCGGCATTTCTAGCTGCACCTTGTATTACCTGTAATCTATTATCGTATTGTGCCAGCTCGTCACAGTTATATGTGTACCTTCAATGGTGTTTAACATTGAAATTTAGCCTCTCAATGTACTGTATTATCATGGATGTGTTAGTCTCAAAGTTACCTTAACTGTTAGGCTACTACACTGCCTACCTGTCTAGTTTGCCTCCAGTTATTTCAAATGGCACCCAGGAATTGTTTCCACAGTAATAACTTCTAACTGTTTCAACCTACACCTTTGCTGCTAGCTGTTAGATGAGTCTAGAACACGAACGTCTGCTATCTACTCCCTGCACATGGCCACTTTACGGAGAATAACGCTCACTATGGCTACTCTCTTACCACTGTTCCACACCATAGCTCCATCAAGTTTCCTACCTTCCTTTCAGCCTCATGTACCTTGGCATGGCTTCACCATAGACTAGCTAACAATATCCACTGTCCCTTGACCCCTGCTGAATGGATCCATCTTTCTGCATCCCCAGCTACTCTTTTGGTCCCGTGCCCACTCAGCCTAAGGAATGCTAGATTGGGCTCTTGCTGCCTGTGCAATAAACCAACGACCAGGAGACCTCTATCATTCCAATTAATATCCTGACCACAATCCTTCTTACAGTGTTTACGAACTCCAACAGAAACTCCAGCCTTCCTACAACCATAATTCCAGTTCTCGAAGCACCACTGGGAGACACTTCAGTTATCAAAGGAGCTCTCATCAATGCACGATCACTGTTAGCTCACACTTATGACATTGCGGATTTCATCTCCACCACCCATCTTGACCTCCTTGCTATAATAGAAACTTGGTTAAACCCTGCAGCAGGACCCACCTTGGCCTTAGCTCTCCCAGATAACTATACAATCATCAGAGCAGATAGACGCACTGGCAAAGGTGGGGCAGTAGCTTTCATAGCCAAATCGCATCTAGGCCTTAAAGAATACTCTAAAGCTGGCTTCCCCTCAGCAGAACTTTTGTCAGTAAAACTCCCTCTTTCAGCCACCCGCACCCTTCTACTACATCTTATTTACAGGCCCCCTGGCACAATGTCCTCCTTCGATGAAGACATTACCGACCTCCTGAAAGAAAACACTAAACCTGGCTCTCAAATTATTCTGTTGGGTGATCTCAACTTAGGCCTTCATGACCTAAACGACCCCAACACGACAGTCTGTCAAGCTGGGATGTACGTGAAGACTGCGTTCCTGTTTTCTTTGATGTGGATCTTGTTGGGGCTGCCAGGCTGTAGCCAGCTGAATGACGAGTGTGTGACTCGGGGAACCCGCCTCTCCACCACCCAAATGATACAGGGTGGAGGATAGACAGACTCCCAGCGTCACGGAAGGCACTCTCCTGATTAACGTGACGGTGGGACTGTGCAAGCACAGACAGGAGAGGCAGCAGTCAGGTTGAAGATTCGAACAAGGTGAAGTCCAAGGTGAACGCGGGATCACACCAAACAAAGACTAAGTCGGGGCACCAATCCGCAGGAAGACACTTTCAGGCGAACTTCAGGTAGCTGGTTTGGAGATGGCTGACTAGCCCGATGGTCTGTAGATCCAAAAAGGACGAGGCACCAGGCAGGACCAGGCAGGAAAAGGGGAACCAGATAGGGAAGGGAAACCAACAAGGGAGAGCCCAAGGAATAGGGAAAAAGACAAAGGCCCAATTGGTCCCAGGAGAGTCAGAGGGGAAACTGGAGCCAAGGGAACCCAGGACGAGAACAAGGAACCCAGGCGACTGGAGGTCAAGCAGGGCAAGTGGGACCAAAGAGACTCTTGGGCAAAACTGGGCACCCAGGCAGGCAGAAGGCAAGCAGGACAAAAGGACCTGGGGTTGAGCAGGGCACCCAGGCAGGCTGGGGGCAAGGCAAGGTGGAGGCAGGAACCACAGGAAACCAGGAGCGAGCAACACGAACGAAGCTTCCGCGTTGAGACGCGGTTAGCTTCTGCTTGCGGTTCCCTTTTATGGGCCGCCGGCACCCGCGAGGCCTGAAATGCACGCCGTTTCGTCTCCTGGTGCCGGCGGACCCGAAACGAGGCTTGGAAGGCAAGCCCTTCCCAAAGCGCAGGCCCAATCTACGGCGCATGCGCGGAACCGAGACAGCGGTTTCCCGCGCATGCGCCGCAACCCTCCAGCAGCGGTTCCAGAAGCTCTCCTCCTGGCGGCTCCCCAGGCGCGAAAGCACGGGTAAATCCGCCAGGAGGGAGAAGGGAGAGCGATCGCAACGGACCTCGGTCTCCCCAAAAGTGGCGTGACACAGTCATAGAAAATTCCAAAACACTTTGGTTTCAGACACCGCATTAAAGAGCCTACCCACAATAAGGGTAGAACCTTGGATTGACTGGCAGACCTAAATTGCACTACCACAATCCTCAGCAATGCACCTTGCACCTGGTCAGACCACCACTGCATCACCTTTACCATACAGGAGAGCGCCTGCTTCGATACCCACTCTTCCATCGCCCCACAAACCCTATCTAGAAACAAGCATAGCATGACTCTAGACAACTTATTACCGCTACTACAGCCTATTACTGAACTATCAAAAAACCAAGATATGGATCCGTCCTCCCTGGTAGACTTATACAACAGTACTTTAGAACAAGCCCTAAATAAAATGACCCACTTAAAATAAGAAGGGCCAAACCTGCAGCCCATTTAAATAAATGGTTCTCAGCTGACCTAACAACCTTACATAACGCCAAAAGGTCTTCAAAAGCCATTTGGAGAAAAATGCCTTCAATCTCCAATAAGGAAAAGTTCACGACTGCCTCCACCACCTAAAAACCAGCTATTCTTAATACCAAAAAAGAGATCTACAATGACAGAATTTGAAATGCAAAATTAGGTACGAAAGAGCTCTTTACTCTACTAAGGGAACTGAAGTCCCCTGCACCACCTACAGAAGCCTGCATCAAAGATGCGGCTTGGTGCACCAGTATCCAAAAGGCCCCATCGGTCAAAATAGCCCTACTACAAGCTAAAATTGAGACTAAAAAGAATAGCCTAGCTTTGAACTCCAACTCATGCAAACTTCCCGATACCCAAGCTCCTCGATGTCACCCTTTCTACTTCACTCCAGTCTCTATCAACGAAGTTGAAAAGATCATCAATGGCTTAAAACCCTCAAGGTGCCAGGGTGATACTTGCCCAGCCTCAGTCATCAAGGAAGGAGCAAAAAAGTTAGCTCTGTTTATCACTGCCTTGATTAACTCTTCCTTCGAAAGCTGTTCAGTACCCAACAACCTTAAAGAGGCATGGGTTATGCCTCTCCTCAATAAAAACGAATTTAGACCCCAACATACCCACTAATTAAAAACCTATAACAACAGTTCCATTCCTCCTAAAAATATTAGACAGAGCTTCCTATCTTCAGATACAAAAATACTTAGAGGACAATAACCTCCATGGCCTTTCGTTAATCCGGCTTCAGGCACGGCACTGAAACCACCCTCCTGTATCTAAAAATCCAAATGGATGAAGCCAAAGACAAAGGCAAGCTGACCATTCTTCTACTGCTGGACCTCTCAGCAACGTTTGATCTCGTTGACAATCAGATCCTTACCAAACACCTTTTCACAGTGACATAGTTTTCTCCAAACGCCGCTAGTTGGATCCAATCCTTTCTCTCAAACAGAACAACAAGGGTATTTGCACCTACAGCATCAGCTGAACCAGTACCTATATATTGTGGAGTCCCTCAGGGTTTGTGTGTTTCTTCTACGCTCTACAAAATTTTCACAAAGCTCCTCTTTGATCGTCTTGATTGCCTGGGTGACACCTACACGAATTACGCGCATGACACCCAAGTCCTCATTACGCTCACTGGCTGCTATGACGAAGACTCCAAAATGTTGAATAAAATTTACCTCACAATTTCGGCATGGATGGCTGCCCACAGCCTCTGTCTAAACAACGATAAGACAGAGTTTATGATCATCGGTTTGCAAACTCGTCTAAATAGACTTGATAAACGTTACAAGACCTTTAACATTGACAGGAATATCATTAAAGTGGCCAATGAGGTCAAAACATTGGACGTCTGCTTAGACTTCACTCTCCCCCTTAAAAGACAAGTTAGTACCACAGCCTCAACCACAGCTTATACCAACAAACTCATCAATGCCTGAAAACCATACCTGTCTACTAACAGCTGCCTCACACTCGCCAGTGCATTCGTTTTATCCAAGTTGGACTTCTGCAACACTGTATTCTTAGGTTCCACCGAACGCAATCTGAATAAACTTCAAGTCCTCCAGAACAATGCTCTCAGATCTGCCTTAAATCTCCCAAGTTCCAATCACATCTGAGCTACTAGACAGGATTGACACTGGCTCCCGGTGCGTGACAGAATTTCACTGCGTACGCTAGTCATCACGCATACATGCCTCTCAAACACAGCACCTAAATACTTGGCTGACAAATTCTCCAGAAAGCAACAATCCAGACCCACAAGATCCTTCTACTCACAATGTCTCAGCATCCCAAAGTTCAAACTGAAATCTGCAGGCAGATCTAGCTTCCCTGTGCTAGCTGCAAAGTGTTGGAACTCCCTCCCTACACCCATTAGGGCTGAACCGTCTTCTGGTCCTTTAGAGCTAAAGTGAAAGCCTGGCTCCTGGCCCAGCAACATTAAACCTTCCCATCAACGCATCCTCCCTTCCTTGTCACCACCCTCTCTTCCCTGTGCCGGAGTACAAAGTCTGGCTTTTATCCCATTACTAGGGCTCTACCCCCTTTGCAGGCCTGTCAACCTCTCTGCAACCTTGACTTACCATTATGTAACTATGTGGGCTTATAGACCTTTTTTGCAACCCTTGTCGACCTATTAGGTAACAATGCAGGTTTGTGGGCCTTCTGGCAACTGTTGTTGACCACCTGCTCGGCCATTTGAGAATTGCTCCTCTGCTGCTGCTGTCCTTCTGTATTTATTTTTGATGTTGGTACGTTGACCAATTTGTAACCTGTGTCAACAAGCCACTTGTCATTTGTCTCTATTTGTTTGTACCTGTAACAATCACCTATGTTCAAGCGCCCAGATACCTCAGGGTTAGGTGTGCTCTACAAATAATAAACAAAACTAAACTAAACTAATGATGCCTATTCCTTTGCTGGTTTCCTCAACCACGCCTAAATGCATGTGCTAGCCAATCTCTGGGGACCTTGCTCATTATGCCTCGACCCACATAATGACCGTTTTCCAGTCATTAAGTGATTGCATTTCTCCTCCACGCTAAGGGTGGGAAGAATGTGGGGAAATCCTAAATGAGATTCCTCTCTCCTAGGGACTCTGTTTACATCACCAATCACCAGAAATAGGTCTATACCTGTAACGCTTACCTTGGGCCTCTGCAGGAGCTTCCGGGGCTCTCCGGACGGCAGCTCCACACTCCTTCCCCTTCCACTCCCATGTACGGTAGTTGAAATACACCAACTGGGTGTGGGGTGGAAGGAGTGGGATTTTGTTGTTGAATGCTGCACCCCAGGAATACCAAGTGCCTAGCTGGATGTGTTGATGCTGGATATGGAGTCCCTAAAACCAAAACATATATATAAGTGCCTCGGTAGAAGAATGAACCCTGTCTACACCCCTCCCCCGGAAGGCTGGACTTACCTGTTGAACAGCACAGGTGTTGCTGAAAGACTCCGGTTGGATTAGTGCCATTTACTTCACCGGCGATGCCCAGACAAGCTGCAGCGTGCAAGATGCTGTTGCTCCAGGCTTTTCTTCTAGCTTTCTCTGTTTGTAAATTTGTTTTGTCCGTTATTGGTTGCTTTCTGGGGCCCCACTGGTTACCCGGCTGATTAGTCTCTCGTCCTGGTATGAGCTTGTTTGCCCTGTTCAATAGTCTCTAGTCTGGGCTTCCCCTCCTGGACTTCTATGGGATTGTCTTTGCTCCCGTTACTTGCTTCCCTTGATTTCTTTGCGTAGCAAGTGTGTCAACTTCAGACACATTCCCCCTTCACACTTGCTTTCCCTTAGTGACTTCTCTCCCTCTTGGTCCTGTAGGATCTTATTTGCGGGACCCCGGAGGCTGGTGGAGCCAGATTATGACACCAAGTTGCTGCGCTGCTCCAAGGAATAAACGCAGCCCCGGGATGCCTGGAATGCTGTGGATCGAGGAAGTGTACCTGAGTTCTGACTCAGTTTGCGATTGCCGGGGAGTGGGGACCTTGCGGTTGATTTGTCCTTCTTGTTTTCTTTTCAGATCGGAACTGTGATGACAGATGCAGGGAGGGCGGTATGCGTTACACAGCGAATCGCAGAGAAATGCAAAGCTGCGAGGGAAGAAAGGGTGTGGCTTTTATAGTAGTACCACACCCTTGCCACTAGCCTGCCGTTTCCTTTTCCTTTGGATGGCCAAAACGGCAGCCATGTTGGAGGTCCCAGTTAAGCCACACTTGATACAGGCAGTGGCTGGTGTGCGCACCAGGAGTGCAACAACAGGGTCCAGCCTTCATTTTCCTAATGCTGTGGATGCTGTGGTCTCCCTTCCAGGCGGTGTGGGAAGGTATCTCACTGGAATGCCCGTGACATGATGGGGGCTGCTGGTGACGTGAAGGGGGTGATGGAAGTTACTAGTGAAAATCATGATAATACCTGCCTCATCCTCTCACCCTCTCTTCAGCAAAAGCCCAAGGAACTATTGAGCTGATTTATTAACCACTTCAGAATTCTGGACAAAGCTCAAAATTCTGGACAAAGCAGCCTACCTGCAAGTCCAAAAATTCCTTGAGGACCACCGCCTTCTGGGCCTCCGGCAGTCTGGTTTCAGGCCACGACATGAGACCGAAACGGCCTTACTTGACCTAAAAAATCAAATGGACGATATCAGAGATGCAGGGAAACCTGCCCTCCTTCTGCTCCTTGACTTATCCGCCGCATTCGACCTTGTCGACCACAACACACTTTGCCACCACCTCTCCATTGCAGCCAAATTCTCCCCCAAAGCGTGTGCGTGGATCACTTTGTTTATACAGGAAAGGGCCATGAAAGTCTTCTCCGACTTGGCATGTGCCTCTCCCAGCAACATTAAATGTGGAGTACCCCAGGGGTCCTGCATCGCACCCACCCTCTACAACCTATTTACTAGGCCCCTTTTTAACCTTCTCGACACCTTGGGCATCTCATACACCAACTACGCAGATGATACGCAGGTGCTCATCCCTCTCACAGGGGACTACAAGGCAGACAGGATCACCCTTAACTCCATTTACTGCACCATCCAAGCCTGGATGGCAGAAAATTAGCTGTGCCTCAACAGCGACAAAACCGAGCTCCTACTCATTGGGTCACCAACCAACCTGGGTAACCTTGACAAGAAATATCACTCCTTCACCATCGATAATATACTCATCGAAGTGTCCCACACAGTTAAAACTCTGGGAGTCTACCTTGACTCCAACCTCACCATGAACAGGCAGGTCAACGCCATTGTATCCTCATCGGCCTACTACTCTAAACTGCTCAATGCAGCAAGACCCTTCCTAACCACGCAGAACTGCCTTACTATTGCCAGGCCCACTATCGGTTCAAGACTGGACTATTGTAATGCTCTCCTCGGAGGCACATCCAGCAAAAACATTGCCAAACTCCAGCTTGTCCAACACAATGCACTTAGGACCGCCACAGGATTTCCGAAAAAGGATCACATATCGGACCTTAGGAGACATGTGCACTGGCTTCCCGTTAAACAGAGAGTTATCTTCAAAATCCTCTCCATTACCCACAAATGCCTCCATGATCTAGCGCCCTCTTACCTCACTCAATGATCACCAAGCCCAAAACATGCAGAGTGCGTGCTGGAGGTTCCAGTTTCCCAGCTATCACTGCCACCCACTGGAACACACTCCCCACTCACATCAGGGCTATCAACTCCCACGTGGCGTTCCGCAAAGCCATCAAAACCAGTCTATTTGTTTGAAATGCTCATGCCTAGCATTTGCTTGGTACTTAACTGAAACCTATGTCTGCTTAATGTACTTGCAACCTACCGCCTATGATGTAACTAAGAAACTGCATGTTCCAAAGTCGTATTCTTGCCTACGTACACTTTCTTGAAAAAGTGCCTCAATGCCCGTGGGCTGTAGTGCGCTATACAAATGTAAAAAATAAAATAAATAAATAGAACCCACAAAATGACATGCAGGCAACACGCTATCCAGCATCTGTAACTACTAATACAGAGAAGAGGTACAGACTGTTTATTCTGTAATTCTACACAGAGCAACCACATTGCTCTCAGTCCTTCTCCGGATGATGTTCAAGATTACAAAGCCAAAAGTATACTGTGGTTGGCCTAGAGACTTGGAGTGAAGGTGAAGCATCTGAGCGTCACACATTTTTTTACGAAACCAGTTGAGCCCTTGCAAGCAACTTCCTCATCCCAGTGGAGGCTCACACAACTCTCACTGGATTCCCCCGGCTCAATCTACGCCATGGCCACCAAGGTGGACTGGTTCAACAGGACGAATTGAGGAAAAAAGGAAAATCATGTTATGACCTCCAAACAGATTCCGTGGAAAAATTAAGCAAGTTACTGTTCAAAGGAACTCCCGTCCCCTGCATTCTATCACTAGCTTATAAAAAGCCAAGCAATTAAAGGTCTATTTGAACACACTCTAGATAATGTACAAACACTTAAGGTAAATGCTAGTTTAAAGACAAGTCTAATGTACAATGCTTTTATGTAGATATTCCAAATAAACTCCAGACATCTATATAGCAATTCATTTTTCTTAAAATATGAATCTTTATTCACAAAGTGACCCAACGCATTTTCGAGAAATCTTTTCTTCATCAGGGGTCTTGCATGTAACAATTGGTCTAAAAAATTATCAATAATATTAATTAATTCAATGTCTGAAACTCATAACTCATCACTGACTTATAATTCAACCACAAAATGGTAATAAGAAGATACTGTTAATTCATCATTGAAGTAAATCAAATTTTGAAACAGGTGACCCAATTATGTCTAAATGTCCATATAAATAGATGCTTAAAAAGAAAAACATAGACATCTCATATTTTAATAAATTGTGTGTCAATATACAAACAAATATACTCTTGTGAACATCAATAATTGTGGAAACAAAAACATTGATTTTATGTTGGCAAAAATACAAATTTTAAATAAGGAAGATGTACCTTCAAAAGTGTCAACCCTGATGATTGCTTTAGAATTCTAATGTGTTCTCATCGTGACATGTACTCTATGTCCCATAATGTTCACCTAGGGGAAAGATGAATCAGTCATTGTCTAAAGTCACCATCCTAATATTAGAGAGAACGATGCTGCGGGATGCTATAACTCACCTTGCCTCTTTGCAGTATAAATGTGTGTTCCATAGATACAGGAGATCCTGTAGAAGATCAGCCTTAAGAGAAATAATGGACTTTGCGTCTGCATGAAGTTAAAAACTACTACCAATATATGGTCGCTTACCCAGGAGTAGGAGCTGTCTGGGATGATCAATATGTGAGTTTATGGGCAATCTCGTAAGTTTTATGGTTCCTCTGTAAGGGAGTTCATGGACAATCTTGTAAGGTTAGACATTCATCTGTAAATGCAGGGAATGGAAAACGGGTAAAGATCAAAATTAAGGTAAGGGCTCTTAGAGCAGCACCTATCCACCAGAAAATTGATGTGGGAAGTCCCTAACTCACCTTTTAAACACCAAGAAAACCACTGAAGACTACATTACAACGTAAATAAATAAAGATGTTCTTGTCCCGCTACTAGAAATTAATGTTACACAGAATTGAGTGTCTACAATCTCTACCCATAGTTTTCAGGTGCATATCATAATCCTATTTTAGTGATGGAATGATAGAGAAGGTGTGTGTAAGAGTGTAGTCGTTTAAGTCCATACCAGAGAACTTGATCAAGTTCCCAATATAACACATTCACAAAAAGATTTACAAGTATATCACTCTTATGATACAGTCATGGTAATGCTTAATTCTAACTCAAAAGAGTGTACAATCTGAAGAGCTTTAGTTATTCCCATTAGTGTGCAAGACATATCTTGACGATAACCTTGAAAACCGTCCTATAACAAGTTGTACTACAACATCTCATATATGTTATAAGAAAAGTAAGGACAATGATTCTATGACAAGACTGGAGGCAAGCATTATGCTTTATCTTCTTTATTACTGCTTAACAATAGCCTTTTAAATCTTTCACTTTTTTTTAAACATCTTGACAGTGCCTAACTGCCATAAAAAACAAACTAACGAAAAAACGTGATGAGAAAGAGTGACCAGACTACAGCCCCCATGACACCTAGCAGCTTGGAAGTCCATAGCCTCAGTCCTGCTGTCCAATGAGGGATCCCCTGTAGATATAAATCCCTGTTGCTCTGGGTCCATTCCTCTTCTTTTTGCTGCTAACGACAGCTAAGTACCCCTCTTGTTCTTCTATTCACATAACAAATGCATACAGTTTGTGGGGGGATCTAGCGCAGTCAGTTATTGTAATAAGATGGTCATGTCACTATACTTAGAGCGTGCAGCGTAATTACCTTTGGCGGGGTGCGCGTTATTGGATGTAGTGGAATTGCGAGTTCGCTTAGAATTTCGGAATTTTCTTTTATTGCTTCATAAATTCGACCGAGCCGCGAGCGAGATCGCTCGCATTTAGGCTCTGGTGGTAAAGTAGGTATATTGCAGCATTTCAGTTATTTAGTGCGGCCACTTCTATGACTGAGCCGGTGACGCACTAGTTTTGGTAGGTCGCGCATGCGCGATTGATACCTGTATGTCCAACGTTCCAAAATCGAATGGGAGAAAGCCTGCAGTACTCCAGAGCCTACGAGCACATTCACGGAGCGTTTTTCACAGCGATTTCACAGTGTTTCATGAGATATACAGAGGCAGATTAAGGATTGATTAAAAAAAAAAGAAAGAAATTCTGTAACGCTTGACCTTGCCAGCAGTTTGTGCCCAATCAGGTCGGATTGATAGACTACTAAGGTCTACATCAGTGCTTCCCTCTACTTATACCACAGTTATGGCCTGTGACAGGGGAGAGGAGGACTGGAGTGAGAACAGTGCTCAAGAACAGGTACTGCAGGAGGAGCAGATAGACCTTTCCCACAGTTTCAAGGGAATATTGGGAGACTCACTTGTGAGAGCTTTAGCTCAAGGAGTACAGCCACTCCAGGACAGGTTACAGGCCCTGGAGAGCATATTGGGCACTAGAGCTGGCTTACAAGACGACCCAGGTGAGGGGATCTCCATTAATACGCCTCTGGAAAACACCACAAGGGGGAGTAAAGTTGCTTGGAAGAGAAAACACCCTTCTACCCCCCCAGGTTCATTGATGGGGAAGAGAGAAAAGCCACAGGAGGCAGCTAATGCCTTTAGCAGGCTTAACAATGCTTTTCTAGCAAAATCAGCAGTGCCCGGCCTCGTACCCCCTACGCCATGGGTGAAAAACATAGGGGACGCTCTTTCATCCTCTGAGGAGTTTGACCAGGAAGAGGAGCAAGAGGATGACGACAGAAGTCTAGGTAAAGAGAGCATAAGACCACAGAGCAAAATAGTCTGCAAGAATAAAGCCAGCTTAGTGGAGAGTACCCCGGAGGAAGAAGATATATCCGATATGTTTGAGCCGGATACTATTAGGCACCCTAGATCCATAGAGTGGACCCCATCGCCAAGAGTGGCGCTATACACGTCTCTGAAAATACGAAAGCCACTGGAAAAATAAACCAGGTTCCACCTCAGAGCAGAATGCCCTAGATCAGAGCTTACCGTGAAGGTAACTGATACCCTGGAGCTGGACCCTAAAATGCTGACTTTTGTAACTAAGGCGGGAAAGTACGCCAGGAAGGGTATGGACCGTGCCTGGAAGGCATGCCAGGACAAGATCCTGGACATGACGGGGCCCATCAGAAAAATAATGGACCTGGCGGAGAGGTCCAAGGACACGGGTGAACCCGTAGATCCATTCATTTTAGCTGGCTGGGCCCAGAGAACGGTATGCTTACTAGGGAATGCCAACAGCGCAATTTTAGCAGAGAGGCGTAAATCAATGCTGTTGAAGATAGACAATAAACTCGGAGACCTGGCCTCCTATGAAGCTGGTGACGGAGCGCAGGGTCTGCTCTTTGGAGATACGTTTGTCAAAGAGATGAACAAGTTTGTGGGAACTTATACTGCGCTGGAGAAAGCTCAGGTATCGATAAGGAAAGTCTTTCCTGGAAAGGTTTTTGCAGGGGCCAGTCGATATAGAGGCCGCTCGACTGGCCGGTACAATTCAAACAGAAGGCCCCAGGGCCTGAGAGCCCAATACTGGGAAACGCATCGGCAAGACGCCTTCTTTCCTAACAGAAGTAGAGGATTCAGGGGCCGCAGAGGCAGAGGATACTTCAGACACCAGAACAATACCACAGGTGAGAGAGCGCATAGCAATGTATCCCCCAGTAGGAGGGAGAACCTTGCTTTTCATGCACAATTGGCACGAGCTGTCAGCAGACGCTTGGGTGCTACCGACCGCGCAGGGTTTCCATCTAGAGTTCGAAGAGACTCCATTGCAGCGAAGCCCCGCTCCGCGCATGTACAGCTCACAAGCAGAGGCTATGATATTAGATACGGAAATCCAAGTGCTTGTACACAAGCCATAGAGAGAGCGCAGCCACACACAGCGGTGTTCCTGAGCAAGATGTTTCTGGTTCACCGCAAGAGCAAAATAGGACCAGTCATCAATTTAAAGGAGCTAAACAGCTGGTTAGTATACCGACACTTCAAGATGGAGGGAATCCATCTGCTAGCGGATCTTCACAGAAAGAACGACTGGCTAGCGCGTCTAGATTTAAAAGACGCATACCCGACGGTGCCCATGGCACCTCAATACCGTCCATTCTTAAGAATCGTATGGAAGGAGGAGATATGGAAATTCAAGAACCTGCCATTCGGGCTAGCATCAGCGCCATGGGCCTTCACCAACCATTTAAGGCCCCTTGCGACTGCTTTACGGGAGCAGGGAATTCAGATGATCATGTATCTGGACGACAACCTTTTTATGGTGGAAGACAAGGAGAGGTTGCAGAAGCAAGTGCAATGGGCGACATCCTTGATCTCAGGGCTAGGATTCCTGGTCAGATACGAGGAAAGCCACGCTAGAGCTCCCGCCGGCCAAGATAAGGTCCATAGAGAAGGATCTGAGGACAGCTCTGAAGAGACCGGCTATATCGCTTTGGAATCTAGCCAGGATAGTTGGACTCTTCGCAGCCTCTATTCAGGAAATTTTTCCTGGCCCATTACATTATCGAGCTCTTCAGAGGTTCAAGATCAGGTACCTCCAGAGAGGATGGGGATATCATCACCAAGTTCCTCTAGACGAGGACAGCAGGACAGAGTTGCTCTGGTGGCTCCCCAACATGGAGGCGTGGAACGTCCGAGCCATATTCGGAGACATACCAGAACTTACCATAGAATCAGATGCCAGCAGATCAGGCTGGGGGGGGCAGATGCGGCCACATGGAGACAGGGGGAAAATTATCTCAAGAGGAGATAGCACTCCATATCAATTGTTTGGAGCTCCTCGCAGCTTCCTTTGCAATCGAAGCTTTTACCAAGGACAAAGCACAATGTTGCATCCTCCTTCGGATGGACAATATATCAGCAGTGAGATATCTCAACAAGCTAGGAGGCACGAATTCCAAGATGCTAGCGGAGCTGGCGAAAGACTTCTGGCACTTTTGCCTAGAGAAAAAGAAATTGATGAAAGCTCTTCCGGGAGCGAAGAATACAGTAGCAGACTGGAACTCCTGGTACTTAATAGACTCGAGCGACTGGAGACTACACAGCTCAGTCTTCAACAAATTACATCAGAGGTGGGGACCTTTGCATACAAACCTATGTGTCTCTAGACTAAATGCTCACCTGCTGAGATACCTCAGTTGGAGACTGGATCCAGAAGCGGTAGGGACAGATGCGTTCCTGCACAGCTGGAGGGGTTACACCCATTATGCCTTTCCCCCTTTGCGATGCTGGCGAGGGCACTAGCAAAGGTACGCAGGGACAAAGCGGATCTGGTCATTGTGACACCGGAATGGAAATCGCAAGCTTGGTTTCCAGTTCTGATGGAACTTTCCACAGATTTCCCCCAGAGGCTTTCTCACAGAGAGGATCTCCTATCTGATCCGGCGGGAGCCCCACATCCTCTTATTCAGGATCAGACGCTAACCATCTTGGCCTGCAGAATTTCAGGCGAAGATGGTGCTTGTCGAGAGTTTCAGAGGAGGCTACAGAGCTTATCAAGGCTTCATGGGCCCCTTCCACAGTGCGGAGCTATAATTCCGCTTGGCAAGCCTGGGAACTATGCAGGTGGAGGGGTATTTCTCCCATTACAGCTCCTATAGTTCAGGTTATACATTTTCTAGTGTCTCTACCTACTAGAGGCAAAGCTTTTAGGATGGTAGGAGTGTACAGATCAGCTATCTCAGCTGGACACAAGCTAGTAGATGGAGCTCCGGTGGGAGAACACCCAGCAGTAGCAAGACTTCTTAATGGAGTCAAGGTGAGCAAACCCCCACTACCTAGGTAGTCATCCCTCTGGGATGTTAACAAGATCCTACAGTTATTCGAGCAGTGGCCAAGGAACAACCTTCTGTCAAGGAGACAGCTATCGGGAAAGTTAGCTACATTACTCTGCCTGGTATCATGTAAAAGAGTCTCAGAGATCAAGGCCCTAGAAATAGACAGAAAGATCTTTTATCTAGAGGGCGTAGTGTTTAATAGCACGCAGCATACTAAGACCAAATCTAAGGTTATCACATACCCATATTTCCCTGACAACTGCAAACTCTGCGTAGCACAGTGCATAAAATGCTATGAGGCAGCAACAGCAGCAATAAGACCGCAGAATGTGACTCAGTTATTGATAGCTCGCAGAAAGCCATATAAAAGCAGTGGCTGCATCCACTATAGCGAGATGGGTAAAAGAAGTCATGGAGCTAGCAGGAATAGACACTTCTGTCTTTGGAGCTCACTCAACCAGAGGAGCTATGGCTTCCAGAGCTTTTGCAGCAGGAGTTCCGCTGCAGGAGATCATGAAGACAGCTGACTGGTCCAGCGACTCGGTTTTCAGAACCTTCTATTTCAAGCCAGGCTCCAATATTGCATTAGCAGTAGTTCAAAGCTTTGAACAAGCATAATGCTCACCTCCGGTCTTGTCCTAAAATAAAGATTGCCCAAGCGCTCAGTGCAGGAAGTCTTGATTCTATTAAAGACACAGAGGTGAGCATTATCCATCTCAATGGGAATTTTCGCAGAATGGAGAAATGGACAGTATGTCATATATTATTATGAGCAAATTTCCCTCCCTAACAATTTCAATCTCTTTTCACATAGGAGACGAGCAAAGGAATTCTCGAGAGTGATTGTCTATGGGCTCAGCAGAGAGAATATGGAGAAGGAAGTCAAGTGAGATGGAAGGACAGCACACAATAGCGAAGACAAATCAAGTTATCTAAGATTGTACTGTTACAGGAGTTTAAGCAGCTGGAGAAAAAGAAGGGGAAAAGACCTAGAGCAGCAGGGATTTATATCTACAGGGGATCCCTCATTGGACAGCAGGACTGAGGCTATGGACTTACAAGCTGCTAGGTGTCATGGGGGCTGTAGTTTAGCCACTCTTTCTTATCACGTTTTTTTGTTAGTTTGTTTTTTATGCCAGTTAGGCACTGTCAAGATGTTTAAAAAAAAAGTGAAAGGTTTAAAAGGCGGTTGTTAAGCAGTGATAAAGAAGATAAAGCATAATGCTCATCTCTGTGTCTTTTCAATAGAATCAAGACTTCCTGCGCTGAATGCTTGGGCAATCTTTATTGCCGGTGTTGCTCCAAAGTAATATAATAATAATATACAATGTATATCTGACTCAAATGAGTGTACATTCTAATAGTTACTGTAGAGAAGTAGCTGTGTAGCACATTAAAGTGCAATCGTACCTTGTAGATACCTGGTACCCTGGTTGGCCTTAATTTGGTACCTTGATATTTATAAGAATGGCCCCGGGTAGCTCTTCAGATTGAACACGCTTTTGAGTTAGAATTAAGCATTACTATGACTGCATCATACTGGTAAAAAATGTTTTTATGTATTACATCTTTATTTAATTATTAATTTAGTCGTTTCCAAGCAGACACATTTTTTGGCAACCTTCTTGGATTCACTTAACTGGGACAATGACACACTAGGAGGTATTTGTACTTCATACTATACCCTTTATTTCTATCTCACACTCGCGGTACGTGACCGCTGCTCTGTTTACATTTATGATGTCATGGCCATCACTACACAATTTCCGTTCCCTGCTTTTACGGATGAATGTCTAACCTTACAAGATTGTCCATGAGCTCCTTTACAGAAGAACGTTAAAACTCACAAGATTGCCCATAAGCTCACATATTGATCATCCCAGACAGCTCCTACTCCTGGGTAAGCAACCAAATATTGGTAGTAGGTTTTTAACTTCATGCAGGAGCCCCATACGCAAAGGATTAGCATTGATGGAATTACTCTGCTTCACATTTTCAGGGTGAAGACTTACAGTCCATTATTTCTCTTAAGACTGATAATCTACTGGATCTCCTGTATCTATGGAGCACACATTTACGCCTCAAAGAAGCGAGGTGAGTTATAACATCCTGCAGCAGCGTTCTCTCTAAGATTAGGATGGTGAAGTATTAATCTTGCCACTAGGTGAACATTATGGGACATAGAGTACATGTCACTGTGAGAACACAGTAGAATTCTGAAGCAATCCTCAGGGTTGACACTTTTGAAGTTACATCTTCCTTATTTATAATTTGCATTAGATTTGCTCCTTTGAGTACTGATGTTTGCCAGCATAAAATCAATGTCTTTGTTTCCACAACTATGGATTTGCACGAGAGTATATTTGTTTGTATATTGACACAACATTTAAAATATGAGATGTCTATGTTCTTTTTAAGCATTTATTTGTATGGACATTTAGACATAATTGGGTCTCCCCTTAATTCAAAATTTGATTTACTTCAATTATGAATTAACATTAGCTTCTTATTACCATTGTGTTGTTCAACTATAAGTAAGTAATGAGTTAAGAGTTTCAGACATTGAATTAATTAATATTATTGATAATTTTTTAGACCAATTGTTACTTCAAGACCCCTGATGTTGAGAACATTTCTGGAAACACGTTGTGTCACTTTGTGAATCAAGATTCATATTTTAAGAAAAATTAATTGCTATATGTGTTAATATTAAGTAACTCACAATCACACTAACCTGGTCAGACGGCCAACACGGGAGCAGCAACTGCAGAAAGCAAGAATCTCCCGGAGGAGCCTGCACCCCCACCGCAGCTCGAATACCCACGGAGGGGAGGCACGAACCCCAGGGAAACCCTCTGGGGGAAAAAACCCTGATGAAGCGGATGGAGGCTTCTCGGATGGATGGAATCCCTTCACATGTGCATCTTCAATGGGTTGAGGCACAAGCCCTACGGGAGAAAATAGGACAGGTAAGTGATGGATGATGGAGAGTGAGAAAACTATGAAAGGAGAGGAAAGGAGAATCCTTACGGGAGTCTGACCTGAACGGTCGTTAGTGATGGAGAGGGTGAGCGTGGAGTAAGAATCTGCTCGTGAGCCTGGTTCTCGAAGCGTCGGGGGGATCCTGAAAAGACTGAACGAGTAAGTACGGGAATGTGAGGAGAAACCCGAAACCCAAGAAAGAGACACTCACTGTATGAGAGGGGCTCTGGGTCCTACTGAACACCGTACACTTGAACGAGCGTAACGGATAGGGAAGCACGGGTGATGCCGGAAGAGTCTGGCGTGTTGGAGAATTGATAGTGAGAAAACCTGGAACAAGGTCTCTGGGAAGAGGGAAACAAGAGAGAGAGTGAGCAAAGAAAGACAGAAAGTTGGTCAGGAAAGGTTTAACCCTAGATTCAAACTTACGGAGCGTCTCTGGCAACAGTAGCAACGCTTAGAGGCGAGTATAGACGATCCTTTAATAGGGTCACGTGACTCTCTGCCGGCGTGCGCTGACAGCGTGAATCAACTAGAGCGCTAAGGCTCATTCTGCCGGGTTCTGCAGCCCTCCGTCTTGTAGAATGAAGCATCTTTCTCCTATAGACCACGGACCAGCGTTGGAAAGGTGTAACAATATGGATGTCTGGTGTTCATTTGGAACATTAGATATTCCAGATAGTGAGCTGCAACTTTGTTCTAAGAACAACATCATGCCTCCTGCTAATCAGAAAAGCACTAAAAGACAGAGGCCCTCATTACGACCCTGGCGGAAATCGCGGTGCAAAATGCACCGCGGAGCACGGCGGAAAGCTGTCGATAGCGCCATGGGGGTTGGCGGATTTTCCGCCCCATTCCGACCTTGGCGGGGCGGTAAATCCCCATCCCCCATTTTACCCTTCCCCATTCCCATTTTTGCCCCATAGGGTATAATGGGAGTGGGGAAGGCGTTAATTACGCCACCGTAAAATACGGTGGCGTAATTAACATCAAGGTCCCGTAGCGCCATGGATTTCTCCGCCCGGAAAAACCAGGCGGAAAACGGCTCCATGGCGCTACGGGAACTCGTAGTAGGGCGGACGGGTCCGCCGCGAATAACGCTGGCGTAGACCCACTCCGCCAGGGTCGTAATGAGGCCCAGAGTGTTGTTGAAGAAGATTCAGCTCATGTACCAGAAGGCTATTGGCAGTGGCTACCCACTGTGTACAAAGCCCATTTTGCAGCAGTTCGGCAATGACCAGGCACTCTAAAGACAATGTATTCTTGGAATACAATAGGGCATTCCCACCTATTTAGCACCTATTTAGCACTGAATGCCTAATATCAAACCTAGAATTGCTTACTATAGTTGCGCTCCAAGAAACTTGGCTTACCAACCAAGTGCAAATGGATGGCCATTGTACTGTTCATCAAGTGGATACTCAGGGTCCCAGAGGTAGACCAAAAGGGGGTCTTTTAGTCACAGTTAAGTCCCCCTGGACGATCATAAAGTTAGCACTGTCTACACAGAATGTACTCACAACAAAGATAAATAATGGTGTATCTGTAATCATACTAATAAATATTCACGATCCACCAAATATGAGTATGACTAATGAGAATGCCAAAGTCGTGCAATCACTTCTACAGAGGTATTGTAAATATAATCCGACACTGTTGGTCGGGGACTTTAATGCAACTATTCGACAGCCAGGAGTGGACGTTGATATTGCAAATGGCCAAAAATCTGCCGTACTAAAAAAAGGCCAAAGACAATAAACAAGGACAGTTGTGGGAATTGTCTTTAAGTCCTTATCATTTAGTACAATTACATGGTCTAGCACCTAGTGATGCAAGGAAAGCATATACACGGATTGAGGGACGGTCTGCAACTACCATCGATTATGTGTTTGCAAACAGTAAGTGCATGCATTACATTAAAAACCTGTGCATTGTGGGCCGAGAAGAGAGCAACCTTCTCCCACTCTGTGTATTATTTGAATTTCTAACTCCATTTCCAGTTGAGACTGAACATGATGCAAATGGTGAACTTTACTTAAATGAGGTGCAAAATAGAATTCAATGGCATCCTCGGAATGTAGAACATGCGACCAAGGTTGCAGTGGAATTGGTGCCGCGATTTATAGTTGAGGGCACGTCCACTTCGACACATAAATTGAACATACTGGATACTTACTCAACATTGATGAGTAATATACGAAAACAACTTACAGAAATTCGCAACTACAAGACAAGTGCTGAGAGGACAAATAAGAAAATTCTGATACGTGAAGGCCACGATAAGTTGATTTTTCAAGCCAAAAGGTTGATGAGAATGGAAAAAAAAACAATCATATCCCAAAATAAATGTATACCACCCCAGATTCCAGTAGTCATGTAAGTAAAAAACGCTAAGAGGAAATTTAGGGACTGGTTAAGAAAACATAAACGGGAATGTGAGATTGAGAAATGGAAAAAGATTGCGAATCAAGCGTTATCGAATAATACCTCTTGGGAGTTTGGCAAACCTTACGTGAAAGAAAGCTCTAGGACGTGAAGAGCAAGACGGTGAGATCTTTCTATTCCTGAGGCTAAGTGGGAGTGCAAGGCTACAGTACTAGACATCACAGTAATTATTGAAAAGTTAAACAGCTCGCGTGCAGCTGGTCCGGAAGGCAGCTGTAATGTGCTATTTAAACAGGCTCCTTCTCTTTAGGCAGCAGCCTTACATTTATTGTTCACTCATATTGGCGAATTAGGAGTGGTCCCACAGTCATGGCACACCAGCCTTGAATTTTAACTGTAACAATAGTTTATACAGAGACATATCTCCTGAAGAAAGCTCTGTAATAACCCCAAGAGAACTGAAACATGTCGAGATTTTTCTCCTTTTAGGCAAGAAATGACTAGATAGATGAACATAGCAATCAACTAATATGAATTTTGTTTGCTGTAAAATGGTTAAAACTGTTACAACAAGCCCAAGACTAACACAACATTAAGAAAACATACGTTACCTAACTTGATTTAGGCTCTTATGTCACGACTATTTTGTCTGTTTTTTTAGAATAGTGTTTTAGACTCTAAACGACAGCGTCCATGCTTTCGTTTTCTTAAATGTATTTTTCTAATTTTTTCTAATTGAAGTTATTAACAAATTACAGATCATGTATTAATCACAGTAAAGATTTAATGTGCGTTTTACTGTAAGCTGTTGATATAGGCTAACTACATCCAATGTATCATACTCATATTGGTAGGGCATTGATGGCTGGGAAGACACAGGCCCGGACCAACAGTGGTATGCCCATATGGCAGCAGTGACCACCGAGGATTCAAAAGGTAAAGAAGGGCACTCCCAGTTTGTTGCGCAGGCAACTGTGCCGGGACCTGGGTGGGGTGCACAGTAAGTGGGAGGATGGTACATCGCCTGAACACCACACATCATACAAACAAGTAGCAGGTGGCTGGGGAGGGCTAGAAAGATACAGTGAAAACGAGAAGTGAGCTATACCCCAACAACTGGCAGATGAGCTGCGGTAGCGCCAGAAATGTAGGTGTTCTGTGCACAGAATTGTGAAGATAGAGCTGACGCTGGGTCCCAGTGCGCTGGGCAGGTGCAGAGCAGAGGCGATAGGCTGAACCTTACGCACTCCAACTACTGATTCGAGTCAGCGGTGATGCACGCCTGGCCCCATAGGGCGGGGATGGAGGAGGACGGCGCAAGGGCGGGCAGCACAAGACGATGTGCCCAATCCACAGACAGGCGGGACCAGGTGACCTTCCCAGATGCCGGATAGGTGCAGCAAGGGGCAGGCCAGGCAGACAGTAATGCAGGCCTACACACAGAAGGAGAGGAGTGGCCCACCACAACAGGTGAACAGGCGAGGGAGACCACGGCCCCTCAGGCAGCCGTACAAGATGGAGGCCCGATATTGGCAGGCAGAGTAGAACTGAAAATGGCGCTAGCATACAAAATCAATGCAATCATTGTGGACATGGGTCTCCTACACCAAGACGTGCGTGCATGGCATACAGACTGGGCACGGGAGAACAGCGGGTACGGGATAACACAGGAAACATTGCTGGTGCATGAATTTAAGTGGATGATTTGTTAGACAGAGTAAAGGTTCTGGAACACCGAGTAGAAGATGCAGAAGGAAGAGCCCGTAGGAACAACATCAAGATACTGGGACTTCCCGAGGGCGAGGAGTGGAGGGACCCCACAACATATGTTGAAAACTTGCTGCTGCAGGAAGTGGGCCCAGGAACACTAAGTCAAGGATTCACTGTTGAAAGAGCGCACCGTTCACTGACGAAGAAACCCCCACCTGGTGCCCTGCCAAGGCAGCTGATAGCGAAAATCCTGAATTATAAAGACAGAGAACGAATCCTGCGCTTCTATAGAGAAGGGGGGACAATCACAAGAGGATCTCCGAAGTTGGCAATATACCCCGACTACACTGCATTGGTCCAAGGATGACGGACACAATTCAGACCAACTAAAGAAAGATTACGGAGAGCCAACACACACTACATGTTGATCTACCAAGCTAAATTGAAGATACTGCATAATGGGAGGTCGCACTTCTTTGAAACCATGACAGAGGCGCAAACTTGGGTAGATATAAAGGGCATACCGCAGCTCCCAGGCAGGAACAATGGTCACCTATCACAAGAAGATATTAAAAAAGCAGAAGCCTTTACGACAGAGCCCACATTTCTATGGGGCACCCATTAACACAGGTGCTAGAAACACTCCTTGAATGCAAGCGGGAGCTCATCATAGCAGGGCACAGAGCCTAGAAGAAGGCCTTCGAGCAGCAACTGCAACAGACAGTTGCCACAAACCCTGGCTGCATTTTTCAGATGCTAGTTCTGAGGCATCAATCTGCTGCATGTTACCTGACCGGGTGGAGGTGAGAGCGAGCGAAGTGGCTGCGCCTGAGCAGAGGACTCGCTGCTGGGCCACTGTTTAAGAAAGTAAAATATTACTTGTTTTTTTAGTTGGTCATTGGGGAGGGGTGGGGAAAGGAGGGGAGGACAAGGAGTTTGAGAGGGGGGACAGGTGGTGGAAGTTGAGAGGTTGATCAATGTTGAGAGGAAAGGAGGTGGGTGAGGCATAAATGGGTGGGGGTTGAATACAGAGGGTGCATGGAATCTGGGAGACAGGTTGGTCCTGGCTGCTGCCGAAGACCTGGCAGTGGACAGATGTAAGGCGCAGCTTGATTGGGCAGTGGGAACTGACTGGCCTGACTTACTATATTTATGTCAATGAGTAAGGGCCTGGATATCAACACTTGGAATGTGCAGGGTCTCAATAACTATGTGATACGGTTACGGATACACACTTAATTGATCACAAAGGACATACAAGTGGTAATGTTACAAGAAACGCACTTGACGGCCGATAGAAAGGTCACTATGGCCAGGAAATGGAGTGGTAAACTATATGGCTGACCCTTTTCCACATATGCCAGGGGGGTACTTGTCTGGATTGCTCCGGCTACTTCCTTCCAGTTACTGGAGATCAAGAGGGATGACGAAGGTAGGATAGTGATAGTACATGGGCTGTGGGAAAACAGAGAGGTATACTTTGTGAACACAAATGCTCCGAACCATGATGCTGTGACATTCTTTAAGTCACTGTTTTCACGATTGTCTACATACAGGGAGTTGGTGTGGGTCTGGGGCGGAGACTTCAACTGTGCCCTCAATCCACGACTGGACAAGTCAGACACAAGATACACCAGACCTGCACCACAGGCTAAGGCCCTGGGCTCCCTCTTGCTGGACTTAAGGCTAGTGGACGTATGGAGGAAAACACATGGCAAAACACAAGGCTACTCACATTTCTTGGCCCCCCACACTGTGCACATGAGGATTGATTATATTTTCTCAAGGAGGGAAACACTGGGAGAAATCACATATATAGACTATGGGGTCAGGGTCCTTTCTCACCATGCCCCGTGGATAATAACATGGCAAAATACTGATTTGAGACTCTGAATACCAACTTGGCGGCTGAGATCGGAAGCCCTAGAGGACAAGGCCTTTAATAATTACTTGTGGGACAAAATAGGGGAATACTTTGACACCAATGAGTACAGCATGGATAATATTAGCACTTTGTGGGATGCATTTAAAGTGGTCATTAGGGGTGCTGCGATTGGGAAGACAGGGGGCCTCCGAAGAGAGATACTGCGCGCACTGGAGGACACAGAAAACTAAATCGTACAAATGGAAGTTACTGAGGCAGAAACACCTGGGAAACCAGAAAGGGCTGCTGTGATTGCGGCAAAAATGCATGTGGGAATGGGAACGGCTAGGAAGGTTAGATTATTCAACATACACCAGGAGGCTCCACGCAGAGGTTGATAAACCAGGGAGACTGTTGGAGTGGTTGTTGAGGCATGAGGAACCGAGAGACCTGATCAGCATTATTGTAGACGAGAAAGGGGAATTAGTTAGGACCAAACGCGAAACCAATGAGGTATTTTCCAGACTCTACGAATCCCTTTACTCTGAAGATGCGACAGATAGGGACAAAACAGCAGCAGATATCCTATCCCAGATTGACTTCCCGCAGCTGACAGCAGAGCAGGTGGACATGATAGACGCACCGCTGACTCAGGAGGAGATAGAAGAGGTGATAACTCCCGACCGCCAACGCCCCAGGGCCGGATGAACTCCCAGGGGAGTTCTATAAGGCTTATGTAGATATAGTGGCACCCAGACTGTTATCAGTCTTTACAGACACATTTAACCAGGGCAGGCTACCTGATAGCTTGTGGGAAGCAATTATAATACCTACCTTAAAGCCAGGTAAACCCCTGCAAAGCTGCGGGTCATATAGGCCACTCTCAATGATGAATCAGGACAGCAAAATAATAACGGCAGCGCTTGCATACAGGCTCAGGAGAGTAATTGGGGGATTTATACACACAAACCAGACAGGATATGTTCCAGGGCGCAGCACCACCTGGAACTTGCACAGGGTACACCAGGTCATAGATAGCATCAACTCGCTAGCAGAGGATTGTGGGGTGGCCTCAGTAGTTGCAGTGAAGGCCTTTGATTCAGTCCATTGGGGCTAGTGTCAAAACCGTATCTCCTTCAAGGGGACACAGGCCCTTACGAACCCTATTGGGGCCTCCTCGGATGCCCTGGAGCCAGTCCTGGAGCTGCTGGCATAGGAGACGCTCACTGGGACAGGCTTCCTATGGCCAATGGATAAGCATGGCCGCCCCCATGCGGAATACTGGAGAACTGTATGCTGCAGTCTAGATTCCAGGGTGGGGCCTGCCCCAAAGGCACCTGGGATACTACCTAGCCATTTAAACCACGCCTGACCAAGAGCAAGCGCTTCGCGTTATTCTGCCTATGCAGCGTGACGCTCATCCTGCTCTGCCACCTTACCTGCTCAGCTTCATCCATCGTCTTCGGAGCCTTCCTGGGCCTGACCAACGCCCCGCTTACCAGCTCAGCAGCATCCTTCGACCTCGGAGTAACCAAGGCAAGACCATCGCCATACTTACCAATTCAGCAGCATCCTTCGACCTCGGAATATCCAAGGCAAGACCATCGCCATACTTACCAATTCTGCAGCATCCTTCGACCTCCGAGTAACCAAGGCAAGACCATTGTCATACTTACCACTTCGCAGCATCCTGTGGCTTCCTAGTCATCCGAAGCAGGTATCATCTCAACTCTCTCCCGTTAGCTGCTTCATCTGTTCTTCGAAGCAGCCCAACTTGCGCTGCCCCCGATTTCTTCATTCCTTCGGGGGTTCCTCCAACTCCAGCCCATCGAGGTCTGCAAGACAAAGTTAGCAGGTTAGTCATTTGCAAGGACGCTTTCAGCGCCGCATGGCGACTCAGCTTACCTGCTTGAACCAGTCTTCGGCTTTCTTTGCGACCTCCACCACCAGCAACGAGGACAAGAGTTAGCTCATATACCAAAGACTTATTCTCACCTATAAAGACTTACTCTCATCAATAATTACTTGCTCTCACTTACTAAGACTTACCTGAAGAAGGAGTTGCATCCGGTCTAAACTCCGGCCCTCGCCAGTGAAGCAACTCGGCGGAACGGGCCCAAAATCGACGCGCCCCTGCCCCGAGCGGCAGGACGGAGAGCGCACCGTTAACATCAATAAGGGGAGAGTCGCCCTTAGGGAAACTGCACAGGAACGTGGGAGGTGGGCGATCTAGTAGGAAATCATCTAAGCTGCCCCTTCTGTCTTCTAGAGCTGAATCGGCTTATCCAGGGTTCCGGGACGGGTGAGGGGTACCGAAGAGCCCTCAGGTGTGTGTCTGGAGACGTCCCCGTGGAAACGAACAGGTGAGCGTTACAGCTAGTTACTTGAGACACTAGCGCGTTTTGGGGTAGCCAAGACCTTTTTCCGGTGGGTGAAGCTGATCTACACCTCACCCATGGCATGGGTGAAGACAGGAAGGCAGATCTCTGAAGCCTGGGGAGTGCACAAGGGCACCAAACAGGGATGCCCATTGTCACTGATGCTGTATATTTTAGCGCTAGAACCATTGGCAGTGCTCCTCAGAAAAGAGTACATAGAGGCTGGTATCACAATAGATGGGGTTGTACACATAGTCTCCTTAGATGCAGATGATATGCTGTTATACGTGACCTAGCCTGACGAAAACCTACTGCATCTGCTACATGTCATTGACCAATTCGGCACGCTCTCGGGCATCAAGGTGAACTGAGAGAAATCCTGCCGGTTTCTGCTAGTAGTGCTTAGATATTTCTGTGTGGAACATTTACCGCACCTGGGCATCCAGTGGGCGACTGACACTTTCAGATACCTAGGTGTAGACGTGTGGCACGACCCAGTGGAAACGCATAGAGACAACACATTAAGAGCCCTGGAAAAGGTGAGAAATTCCATGGAATTCTGGAAAAAGCTCCCCCTGAGGGTGCCAGGTAGAGCGGCACTCCTGAAAATTATTGGCCTCCCACATTTTTTGTAATTTTTCATGAATGTACCCTACAACATACCAGAAGCTTTCTTTTGCCAACTACATACGATGGTTAGGGCATTCCTGTGGGGAGGTGGAAGAAACATAGTCTCTCTGAGCACACTACAGAGAGACTACATGGAGAGAGGACTGAAGGTACCCAAAGTTGAGTATTACTATATGGTGGGGCAGCTAAAATTCACAGTGCACTGGCTAGGAGACGAGGTTACGCAAGACACCCTGTTATTACAACCCAAGATAAAGAGATTTAAAAAAAAAAGAAATACTATGGGTGAAGGCCCTTCAGGACTGCTAAAACTGGGAAGAGTAATATGGCATAGGATATGAAAGCACTTGGGGGAGACTGATCCCTGATCTGAATATGTCCTCTTAACCAGAGTTAAGGGAGTACAGGAGGAGATCGTGGGGCAGTACAGGAGACATTTGGAGAGCAAGGGAATAGACACAGTAGGGGAACTGGTGAGGGAGGGCAAAATACAGGACTTCCAGTCCCTAGTGAGTGAATATGGTATAACGAAAGGACAATTTTGATTGCATCCAGGCATGGTTAGGAGGATGGAGGAGAGATGGCTAGGCCCACAGGACGAAATAGAGACTAATGCAACGTTAGATACCATGTATGATCTGGCAGAGGGGGACACATGGTCTCTAGGCTAAATGAATTGTTCCTGAGCAGCCTAGCCACACCTCAGTTAAAGGTGCAAGGGGACTGGGAGAAAGACTTGGGGAGAGTCTTCACAGATGACGATTGGAAGAGGGCACTGCAGTACACTAAACTGGTCTCGAGGAACGCTAGGTTCAGGATGACACAACTGTATGTCACACATAGGACATATATGACCGCACACAGGATACCTTTCATAGCTGGAGGAGAAGACTGCACCTGCGCGAGATGTGCACAGGGAGGAGCAAGTTTTGATACATATGTTTTGGGCATGCTCAGTGATTCAGAGGTTTTGGGATGAAGCGGCGGACAGAGCGACAAGAGGAGGTATTCAAATGTTAGTCTGCCCCCGGAATATTTCCTGTTGGGGCTGTTTCTGAGGGGACGCAAGTGTGATGTACACCACTCCAAAATGAAAGGCCTGATCTGCATATTGGAGAAACACAGAATTGCAATGGCATGGAAGATGGCAGAGGGTCCCATCCTCGAGGCCTTTTGGGGAGATCTGAAAAGATGGTCACTTGTGGAGTCTGCGCTGTGGCTCAGATCGCTGCAATGGGGAATGCATGAAACTAGCATGGCGGTGGAAGCTTGGAATGTGCTAACACAGACTATGTTTGTCGATGATGTGGTAGGGCTGACTATGGGAAAAGGGACTGGGAAGGGTAATGGCGGGGGGGCATTGGCAGACCTACCCATAAACTGCATGGACACCCCACGGAAGGTGGACATTGCAATAACATGCGATAGGACTTGGCATGGTGGTGATGGTGTAGTGGAGCAGGTGTGGGTCCATTTACAGCCGGTACTAATTGACACCTGTATGATTATACTGTCATAGTGAAACCTGTCTTTGTGTTGATTTGTTTGTATGTTAAAGCAATAAAAACATTAAATATGATATGAGTACCAGTAGGGCCTATGCCCATATAGTGACTATGAAGACAGCTAAGGCTAAGCGGATGACCCATTTAATTTTGCAACTTCGCTAGAAACACAGCCAGATTTTCTATGGTGGGAATCCTTAACTTCTACAAGCAATGTTTTTGCTCTATCGCCCTGTATGGGCTTGAGGCCCTGTCCATGAGAGATCTCAAATGGCTGGGAGTATTACAGGGAGCTTTTTGGAAATCCATTTTGAGACTAGGTAAGTTCACTCCCATGGAATATCTTAGGTTGGAGCTAGGGCTAGTGTCTCTGAAAAGTGAGCTGCTCATTAAAAGGGGTGTTTTTCACATTAAAATGCATAGATTTCCCAAATTCTACCTACTTACATTGGTAGTGCCTAAGCATTTTATTTTATCCGCTGGGAAATGTAATTATGATGGTCTGGTACGTAAAACATTTGAGGCCATTGACTGGTACCCCGAATTTGCACGGGGTACCAGTTTTAATTGCCGGAGGCGTATTTTCAGGCATTGTTAGCCAATGGGATTGGGTTAACAACTATATCCATTTGGCTACAATTAGAAGCCACCGCAAGGTGTCTATGGTGGTTCACAAATACTTGAAGCCTCAGAAATATTTGATAAAATTCCCAAACCTATCGATACAGAGTTTCCGATTAAGGCTGAGAATCAATCAACTCCGTACGCTGGTAGCTCTGAGCACATCTCGGGGTATACCATTGGAGTACAGAATATGTTGTCTATGTAAGCTACGGGGGATGTTGGAGACGGCCAAACACTTGTAAACTGACTGCCCTGGTATGTGTATAGATTACATGACTGTAATGGGCCAAATGGTCTCTTTCTATCAGTAAATAAAGGAGGAGGACTTTTGGACCTATTGCTTGAACACGGAAACCGAAGGTTTGTGTATCATACTGTACCATTTGTCGTGTATAGTCTGATAAGGTCTTCCTACCAATAACATGTGCCTAGAGACACGGGAACAGCACATTGTAAAATGATGAAGGAAGCCCATCCATACATTATTATGCTATTTTAAATGTATATTTTAGAGGTTTTAATATTCTATTTATTTTCTTAAGGAATGTGGTTCTATGTAAAATGGTATGGGATAGATTTGCATTTGCACCTGGTGAAGAAGTCCTGCAAATGCCTAAAAAGGCCAATGGAAATACTGTATGCGATTATTATTAAACGGATGGTCTAGTAAAAATGTTTATTTAAAAAATAGGCCACATAAAAAAAAAATACTAGCATCCTCCGTTTTAAAACTTCCTATGTAAAATTTTGAGCTATTCAAGCTCAAAATTCGAAAAAGCAAGCACAGGGGCACAGCCATTTTGTGAAATGGAGGCCCTCCTGTGCTGGCTTTTGCTTTTGCGGCACTAATGAAGGAAAAGCCAGCCAGCTGTAGTAAACAAAGTCTACCGCTGGGTGGCTTTCCCTTCATTAGTGCCGGGACTCGGAGGACGCGGACCTGAGACCAAAGCAGGAAAGCTGCAGCTGAATCTCGGTAAGTGCTATTTATTTTTTTTACAAAAAATAAGCACTAGTTGCGGTTTTTTTTCTAAGTTTTCCGGGCTGGAGTAGCCCGGAAAACTTAGAAATAAAACCACAGCTTTAAAAACGTTGTATTTATGTTTGCGGTCGCTTTTGAAGCGACCGCAAACATAAATACAACGTTATTGTGTCGGAAAACGCTGCGGCTTTTCTCTCCAAGTTTCTCAGGCTCCTCGGAGGAGCCTGAGAAACTTGGAAAGAAAAACCGCAGCGTTTTCCAACACAACCGCGTGTGTTTCTGCCTGCTGTGGCTATCACTTTGGGTCTCCGGTGCTGAGAGCTGAGAGCACCGGAGACCCAAAGTGATAGCCACAGCAGGCAGAAACACACGCGGTTGTGTTGGAAAACGCTGCGGTTTTTCTTTCCAAGTTTCTCAGGCTCCTCCGAGCCGGAGGAGCCTGAGAAACTTGGAAAGAAAAGCCGCAGCGTTTTCCGACACAATAACGTTGTATTTATGTTTGCGGTCGTTTCAAAAGCGACCGCAAACATAAATACAACGTTTTTAAAGCTGTGGTTTTATTTCTAAGTTTTCCGGGCTCCTCCAGCCCAGGGGAGCACCGGAGACCCAAAGTGAAAGCCACAGCAGGCAGAAACACACGCGGTTATGTTTACATGCTGCGTAGTGTTTCTACCTGCAGCTGATTTCCCATTTGGGGCTCTCGGGCTCCCCGTGGGGAGCCCGAGAGCCCCAAATGGGAAATGGTAAATGCTGCGTTGTCTGCCTAAATCTGCTTTCCCATTTGGGGCTCTCGGGCTCCCCGTGGGAAAAGCAGATTCAGGCAGACACAACGCGGTTGTTTTCCGAAATGCCGCGTTGTGTCTGCCTGAATCTGCTTTTCCATTTGGGGCTCTCGGGCTCCCCGAGACACAACGCGGTTGTTTTCCGCAATGCCGCGCTGTGTCTGCCTGAATCTGCTTTTCCATTTGGGGCTCTCGGGCTCTCGGGCTCCCCGTGGGGAGCCCGAGAGCCCCAAATGGTAAAGCAGATTCAGGCAGACACAACGCGGTTGTGTTGGAAAACGCTGCAGTTTTTCTTTCCGAGCCGGAGGAGCCTGAGAAACTTAGAAAGAAAAACCACAGCGTTTTCCAACACAATAACGTTGTATTTATGTTTGCGGTCGCTTCAAAAGCGACCGCAAACATAAATACGTTTTTAAAGCTGCGGTTTTATTTCTAAGTTTTCCGGGCTCCTCCAGCCCGGAAAACTTAGAAAAAAAACCGCAACTAGTGCTTATTTTTTGTAAAAAAAATAAATAGCACTTACCGAGATTCAGCTGCAGCTTTCCTGCTTTGGCTTTTTTTATGTGGCCTATCTATTTTTTAAATAAAAATTTTTACTAGACCATCCCTTTAAGTAAGACCCTGTTGATGCACACCATTGTAGCAATTGCGATTTGTGATTGATTGTATAATGAAATTGTTTTATCAAGATTGTAGTTTGAATTTTATAGTTGTATTGTGATAATAATTGTGTAAAAGTTCTTTAAGAACTATAAACAAATGAATAAAATAAAAAATAAAATAAAACATTAAACAAAAAGACAAACACTCTGACTCTGCCCCTTGCGAACATTTGGAGACGCTCCACAGATAGACCCTTTACTATCTTCCACAAGGATAGAGTTGTTCTGAGGGATTAGCCTTCATTTTTACCCGAAATAATTTCTGATTTTTATGTAGGACTTCCTGAGCTGGTTCCCACTCGTGGGAAACTGTGCTCTGCCTGCTCAGAGCACCCACTGCTGTGTTCTCCTCTCCGGCTAGGTAAACTGCCGATAGAAAGATTCCTTCTTGAATTGCCCAATACCAGAGCTGCATTTCCTCTCTGCACAGTGGTGGTGACCCTACACCTCCTCTCTTGTTGAGGTAGTACATGGCTACTGTGTTGTCCATCATTACATCATTATCAGGGCGTTCTTTCTGCCCTCAGTTCCAAAAGATTGATATGTAGTTTGGACTCCGATGGAGACCAACAACTGCTGATTGTCAGATTGTTGGTGTGGGCTCCCCACCCCTTGAGTGAGGTGTCCGTCACTACCGTTATCTCGGGCCATGGTTGCCAAAAAGGTTCTCCCTTCAGAATGGTGTCCTTGCAGGTCCACCACAGGAGATGCTGTGCGGCACAGCTTGGAACCTGGAGTAGGTCTGACATGTTTCCTGAGAACTAGGACCATTGTGTCCTGAGGGCCCATTAAAGGATCTCATTCTCAGACGAGCCTCTGGCACCAGAAAAATGCAGGATGCCATGAGGCCGAGCAACCTCAGAAAATCGAAGGCTGGGAGACGCTGGGCACTTTGAAATTTGGAGACCATCTGTAGAATGTCTTGAGCCCTCACCTCAGGTGGCAAGCTCTTTCCCAAGGATGTTTCGAGTACAGCTCTGATCAACTGGAGCTTTTGAGAAGGTGTCATCTGGGACTTCTTGTAATTGAGGGAGAAGCCCAGTCTGTGAAGACAGTGGCAGGTGACGTTGAGATTATCCATGACTTGTTCATGAGAAAGCGCCCTGATCAGCCAATCATCCAGGTAGGGGTAGACGTGAATCCCGCCTCTCCTGAGACTCGCTGCCACCATAGCCATCAGTCTGGGGAAAACCTTTTGGGCAGAGGTTAGCCCAAATGGTAGAACTCAAAACTTATAATGAGAACCGCCAACGGCGAACCTCAGGTATTTTCTGTGCTTGAGATGGATTGGCACATGAAAATAAGGTATAGTATTAAATTACTGAATATAAAAGTCCGACCCCACCAAAAGACCTAAAACACACACCACGAACATTTCTAACTACCAAAAGTTTGAACTTTTCGTGGTATGTGTTTAGGTGTTTCGGTGGGGTCGGACTTAGGGCTGGGGGGATGGCCCCCGCAACACACCGCTCACTAGAGTGAGCGGTGTGTTGCGGGGGACATCCCCCAATCCCCCGCAAAATGAAAAAAAAAAACTGGGGGCTGCAGGGGTGTCCCCGCAATACCCCTCTCACTATGCTATACAGTATAGTGAGTGTGGTGTTGCGGTGGACACCCCCGCAGCACACTCGAAAGAAAAAAAACACCTTGCTCACTATACTTTAGAGTATAGTGAGCAGGGGTTGCGGGGGAAACCCCTGCAGCTGCCTGAAAAAGAAATGAAAAAAAGAAAAGGACCCTGTGGCGCCGATTCCCAATCACGGAAGTGAAAGGGAACTGGCGCCGCAGGGACACATCGCGTCTTCAAAGGTAAGTAGGGTGGGGGTATGTTGGGGTTGTGGGGGTGTTGTGGGGGTGTTGTGGGTGTGTTGTGGGTGGGGGTGTGGGTTTGTAGGGGTTTTTAATGTATGTTCACATGGGAAATGTACGAACCTTTTGTGGTTCGAACATTTCTCATGCAAACTTCTCCGTCGCAGACGGAAAAATCACGCAGATCCGAAAATAAGCAACCTGAAGGTCCAATGACACCACCCACTCCTGGAGTTGGAGGCCTGACGGATCTGAGAAAGTGTGACCATCTTGAATTTGTCCATCTTGAGGAACTTGTTCAAGTATCTCAAGTCCAAGATGGGTCTCAGTCCTCTGTCCTTTTTTGGTATTAGGAAATATGGAGAGTACCATCCCTTGTTCCTCTCTGCTACAGGCACCGGTTCTATTCCACCTTTCTTTAGCATGGTCAAAGTTTTCTGCTCAAGGAGCAGATCTGGAATCCTCAAAGAGTGGCTCCCCGTTCAATGGTTCTAAGGTCTCTGAATGAAAGGAAGGCAGTAACCATGGGCTATCGTTTCAGAGAGTCTTGAGGCGGCTGATGCAGTGGCTGTTGGTAAGGATGCCCCTGCTTGAGCGAGTTTTGCACCTCTCCCTCGTCCACCATGAGGGAATCTTCTTTGGCCTCTTTGACCAGCCATTCCTCTCGCTCTTCCAACTGAGTAGTAGCGAAAAGTTCTACCCCTCCAAGGCTGTCGACTGGTGCAAAAATGCTGAGGCTGCCTAATAGCGGCACCTAAGGATTTGGCTGCCATCTTTGAGGTCCGCAACTTCTCAAGGCTTTTGTCAGCCTTGTTGCCAAAAAAGTGAGACCCGTCAAAAGGCATGTTGGGAAGTCTGGGTTGCACATCGGGCGCAAATCCTGACAAATCTGCGTATTACGGTGCTTGTTGCCGTGGCTCTGCTGATGCTGACAGCAGAATTCAGACCTGATTGAAGAGACTCACACATGGATTCCTTGCCGTCTCTAACAATAGCCCAGAACCTGTCTCTTTCCTCCCCCTTGGGAATGTGCTCTGCCACCATGGAAATACAGGCGCATAGAGTCAATGAGAATTTTGCAAGGGCACATGTGGAGTTGGCTGATTTAAGAGCCATGCTCCCTGCAGAAAATACGTTTTTTGCCCATCCATCTGCTCTCTTGTCATACCTATCTGGAGGGATAGTTGGATAAGCTGCCTGCTTGGAAGTTGCGGTAGCTGCCTGTACCACCAGACTCTCTGGAGTGGGGCTTTTAGATAGGTAGTCTGGTCCACTACTGGAAGGGCAGTATTTTTTTAACAGGTTTTTGTTTACTGCTGGATTAGTCTCTGGTGTCTACCAATTTGACACCACCATTTTTTGGAGAACAATATGAAATGGTAAAATAGGATCCATTTGCAGACCCTTATCAAGGATGTCCATCAGATCATCCTGTTCAAATGGGAGGATAGGCCTACTCCACCCCATATAGCCTAAAATTTAAGACATTAGCTGTCTATATGAAGCATCTGTCCACTCCACTGGCTGTTTGTAAATTATCATAAAGATCTTTCAATCTCGACTCTTCCGAACTAAAGCTCTCAAGCACATTGGGTGTACCAAATTGAAGACCAAAAGGCGCATCATTGTCTGATGGCTCATTTTCTCATAAATTGAGGTGAGAGATTTGAAATAATCTTTCCTTGGCAAAGGAATATATGTCTTGTCTGGGCTATGCATTGAAAGCTTAATAAATTGTGAACTCGACGCTCGAGTCATCGAAATCTTTTTCGGCTTCGATTGGTTGAGAAGACCCGATTGGCGTCGATGGTATGGCTGGCGTCGAGGGCTCAGCCGGTGTCACTGGCACGGCTGGCATCAATGGCGCAGCTGGCGTTGATGGTGCCTCCGATGTCGAGGGCATAGCTGGCGTTGATGGTGCAGCTGACGTTGATGGTGTTGATGACCTCGACTTATGTTTGGACTTACGGCTCGAAGGATCCTTTGATGACTTGTCATCATGTCGAGGCCTCGATGGCTCTCAATGAGGATCTGGCCTTCGTCCCGAGCTCGAGCTTGTGTTTGCAAATGTGGTTTGTGTCAGTGGGGTTGATTGTGTGTTTCCGTGACAGGGATGTGGCATTTCTGATGGGGCACACTTTAGGTAGGAGGTGATGAACGATCTACTTGCTGTCATCTACTTGCCATTTGGACTCCACCATTGTATTTGGGGTGTTGTGTGTGTGTTCACTTTTGTATTGTGCTAACGGTCACTCATCTTCATAAACCGATGATGGGACTCCTGGCTCGGCAAGCCTGACCCCTTCGATGGTCTCCATGTGAATCACAGAGCTGCATGTTTCTTCCCACCGTGCTAGCTTGATGGGCGAGGATGTTTCGCCACCTGTTGCCTGGGCCTGTGTACGGTTGGCTGACAGTATGTTGAGGACATGCAGCCGCAAATCGTCCCACCTTTTGCGACAGTCCTTTACACTGCGTTGGGTTATCCCCACTGCAGACACCTTCTGGGCCACCTCCTCCCAGATGTTTCTTCTGCATTTGTGTGGCACGGCGCAGGTCTGTGCAGAACACCACATCCACATGCTGGACCAGGGTGTCTGCAATCATGTTTAGCTCGTCGTCGCTAAACCGTGGTTTGTGCTGATGAGGTGGGCCTTTGCGGGTGGATTGAGTCATTCTCTAGCAGGCAGGGTTCACAGTTTCCAATTCCAGGTCCTGTAGGCAAGGGATTGCAATGGATTGTGTTTTTCAAGAAGGCCGTCAAAGCATTTCCCGTTCCGGCACAATGACATTGCTTCCGGTACCGGCACTTCCGGTGACGGTATGAACGTGCCGGTCATAGCGGTATCAGCGATACCGGTGGCGGTGTCTGCGCATTTGATGATGCTGCTATCAGGGGGTATGAGGCCCTTACCAGCATGCCGGTGCAGCCATTACCGGCATTCCCGGAGTGCGTGTGCATGCTGACTCGGAATCTACCGTATATTCCAGCAGCACTGTTACACGGACACGGTAGCACCAGCATGCTGGTAATGATGGTTTCTTACCGCCAAACTCGTAATGAGGCCCAATGCTTTATAATCACCATGTACACAATTGCTACTAATTATTATAGTTACAATTTACATAATAGTCTCTATGCTCTTTTTCTGTATTTTTCCTTTGAAGATGGTTTGGGTCTTGACTAGTATTAGAGTGTTGGGGTGATCCCTGGCCGAGATGGAGGGAAGGAACTGGACTCATGGTTGGATAAAGGAGGAACAAAGGGCTAAACAGAACATTCTAAACTGTCTTTAATTAGTTTATGTCCAGCAAGTAAGCTCTGTCTTTTTGAGCTCCAGTTTTTAGGCCTGAACATTCAAGAAAGGAAGTTTAACAGGCAGCAGGAAGGTGAAGTGGGCACCAGAGACTTCATGGATTCACTGGAGTAGATACGTCAGGCAGCTCAGAACTGCATCCAAGTAGGAACAGTTTGTGCTTGACTAGAAAAACTATTTAAAATTTTGAAAACTGTATTCAAGTTTACCTTAGTTTGCGTTAATATAATCAAGACGCTAGTTCCAGTGTACTAAAAATGAAAACTAATCCTGGAAGCAGTTCTGGAAGGACATTTTGGTGCGCAGTGAAATTAGAGGAAAGGACACGCAGTTGAGTGAAAGCGTGTAGAGAACTGGAGGAGGGTTGCCAAGGTTACTGGCTGCATCGTCACTTTGTGTCAGTTTCTCTCCCCTATGCGATCTTGCACGGTGTACATAAAATGAAGGAGCAAAGGTGGGGAGGCTCTGAAGCACGGTCTACAATATGGGAGCTTTCCAGTGGAAGCGCAATGATTGGCTGCAATCTTATCAAGAGGAAGCAACATGACTGACAGGGTAGAGCAGTGACAGTGGTGCAGGGGAGGAGGAATTAAATTTAGTCCAGCTATGAAAACCAGTTAGGAGAAGAAATAAACCAAGAATTTGTAGGTGGAAAGTAAATGTGAAAAAGCATGACGAATGTAGCAAATAGAATTCAGGAAAGCAGTACTTTAGATAGGTTAGATTAAATAGAACTGTAAATAGTTAAGAAAAACATGTTCAAAAGAATAATTTGTCAAATCTTTCAAGGTCTACTTGGCAAATAAAAAAGCAGCAGGGTTAGAAGAAAGACTTCTTTCAAAAGTGAGATGTACATT